>NC_060189.1:20042999-20115499 GCF_021184085.1 Oncorhynchus gorbuscha | reverse complement strand
TGAACAGCAGCAGTAGAAGCAGTAGTAGTAGCAGCAGCACAGTGAACAGCAGCAGTAGTAGCAGTAGCAGTGAACAGCAGCAGTAGTAGCAGTAGTAGTAGCAGCAGCACAGTGAACAGCAGCAGTAGTAGCAGCACAGTGAACAGCAGTAGTAGTAGCAGCAGTACAGTGAACAGCAGCAGTACAGTGAACAGCAGCAGTACAGTGAACAGCAGTAGTAGTAGCAGCAGGAGCAGTAGCAGCAGTAGTAGTAGCAGCAGTACAGTGAACAGCAGCAGTACAGTGAACAGCAGCAGTACAGTGAACAGCAGTAGTAGTAGCAGCAGGAGCAGTAGCAGCAGCAGTAGTAGCAGCACAGTGAACAGCAGCAGTAGTAGTAGCAGCAGGAGCAGTAGCAGCAGTAGTAGTAGCAGCAGTACAGTGAACAGCAGCAGTAGTAGCAGCACAGTGAACAGCAGGAGCAGTAGCAGTGAATCATGTTCAAGGTGAATAGGCCCTCAGATGGCTCTTCATTAGCAGACTGCTCTGACTCAGGACCCCTACACCCATTCTCTCTCGCTCTCTCTGTCCAGAGGGACCCATCCTAAACCCCTGATCACCCCTACCACCACCATTTCTCACTCATTCGCTCTCCAGAGGGACCCATTCTGAAACTATGTATCTCCCTCTCTGCACTCTAGGTCCAGTGGGACCTATATTGAACCCCAGTGCCCCCCGCCCCTGTCCTCTCTCTATCCATAGGGACCCATTTACCCCATCGCTCCAGAGAGGCATTCTGAGCAGGCCTGCCTGCCTCTGTCTCCCCCTGTACCCTGCTGACAAAAGGCCTCACTGCCCCCTGACCCTTGCACAACATCACTCACACATACAGCTCCACACACACAGAGCAGGGAGGGACATACTAGCCAAAGGACTAGGATTATTAATCCACCAGAACAATACAAAGACAGTGTCTCTCCATTACATTAACTAAGTGAAAACAAGTATTTCCTCATCTCCTGTCAACCAAAACTTTCAGTGGACTGGAAAGTAGTCTGCTCATCCTCTGAGAATTGAAACCATCACTTTAGGCTGTGGGAAGGGAGCTGGGAGTGTTAATCTGTTGAGAGGGCCTCACAGCAGGGGTCTCCACACCACCAGATTAGAGTCTAGAGGAGAGAAGGGCTTTAAATCTCCATCCTGAGGTCTCCCTCTCACAGCCTGGAGACGAGCCATATAGGTCAATTAGCTCCACTCAGAGCCTGTGGTGGGGAGCCTAAGCAGTGGCCAGAGCCCCCTCACCCTAACTGACTCGGAGCCAAGATAGAGATATTAGACAACAGGGTTCCAGGGCAGCAGCCTGAGGGGAGGTCAAGATCTTGGTGGCCAGAAATGTTGCCCTAGCCTAGGCTCTAGTCTCTCTCTATGGGGAAGAGACGCTGTCTTTGCTCTGAGTGGAAGTACACACATCACACTCAGCTCTGAGCTGCTACCCCACTGAGATGCTAATGATACATGCGAAGGATTGGCCCAAAGGATCCTCAAATAGCCTCCATTTAAGCAGTCTCTAGCCAGTAGTTTTGTACCTTTTCATCGTACATCTATCTCTTATTCAGTCTGCAACTCTCTGCAGTGTCTCCTCATTATTTTAACTAATTTATTACAGTGCACCAACACAAGGCGATCACAAAAACACAGAGAATTCTGTCTCTCCTACAACAATAGGGAGTAAGTAACTACCCTAGGATGAAGAGCCCAGGTCAATACTGCTGGTAGAAAAGTCCTCTTTCTAAATGGCCTCTCAGAGTTTGGAGGCGAAGTGGTAGAGTGCATGTGGGTGCTTGACCCGCTCGCTCACCCAGATCAACCTATAACCTCTGCCAATCAGCTTGACCTTCCGGAGGAGAAGCGAGGAGAGGGTATGAGTATGGAGGAGGGTACGAGTGTGGCGGAAGCTACTGCATTGACTCCCAGAGCCGTAGGCTTCAGGGATGTTAGTGGAGCAGGAACAGACATACCACAGAAGAGTCCTTCCTCCTAAATAAAAGGCACCAGCACCACGCTATCCACCCCCCTACTCCGAGTCATCCTGCACACACACTATCCATCAGTCAATATGGATGCAGGACATATCTCATTAATTTGGTCCAGGATGGTTTGTGTGACGTTGCATGAACACATTCAAATGAATCAAGTGCCAAAGTGTCAAATCCTAGAATAAATGGTGTAGAGAAATGGAGCAGTGGAGAAGAGGAGAGGCGCCACCAGCCATTACACAGGTAGAGAGTGTAGTAGAGAGATGATTGAGAGGGTGGGAGGGAGAGAAAGAGAAGGAGAGGCACCACCAGCCATTATACAGGTAGAGAGTGTAGTAGAGAGATGATTGAGAGGGTGGGAGGGAGAGAAAGAGATGGAGAGGCACCACCAGCCATTATACAGGTAGAGAGTGTAGTAGAGAGATGATTGAGAGGGTGGGAGGGAGAGAAAGAGAAGGAGAGGCACCACCAGCCATTACACAGGTACGGAGTGTAGTAGAGAGATGATTGAGAGGGTGGGAGGGAGAGAAAGAGAAGGAGAGGCACCACCAGCCATTATACAGGTAGAGAGTGTAGTAGAGAGATGATTGAGAGGATGGGAGGGAGAGAAAGAGAAGGAGAGGCACCACCAGCCATTATACAGGTAGAGAGTGTAGTAGAGAGATGATTGAGAGGATGGGAGGGAGAGAAAGAGAAGGAGAGGCACCACCAGCCATTATACAGGTAGAGAGTGTAGTAGATGATTGAGATGATTGAGAGGATGGGAGGGAGAGAAAGAGAAGGAGAGGCACCACCAGCCATTATACAGGTAGAGAGTGTAGTAGAGAGATGATTGAGAGGATGGGAGGGAGAGAAAGAGAAGGAGAGGCACCACCAGCCATTATACAGGTAGAGAGTGTAGTAGAGAGATGATTGAGAGGATGGGAGGGAGAGAAAGAGAAGGAGAGGCACCACCAGCCATTACACAGGTACAGAGTGCAGTAGAGAGATGATTAAGAGGGTGGGAGGGAGAGAAAGAGAAGGAGAGGCACCACCAGCCATTACACAGGTAGAGAGTGTAGTAGAGAGATGATTGAGAGGATGGGAGGGAGAGAAAGAGAAGGAGAGGCACCACCAGCCATTACACAGGTACAGAGTGTAGTAGAGAGATGATTGAGAGGGTGGGAGGGAGAGAAAGAGATGGAGAGGCACCACCAGCCATTATACAGGTAGAGAGTGTAGTAGAGAGATGATTGAGAGGGTGGGAGGGAGAGAAAGAGATGGAGAGGCACCACCAGCCATTATACATGTAGAGAGTGTAGTAGAGAGATGATTGAGAGGGTGGGAGGGAGAGAAAGAGAAGGAGAGGCACCACCAGCCATTACACAGGTACGGAGTGTAGTAGAGAGATGATTGAGAGGGTGGGAGGGAGAGAAAGAGAAGGAGAGGCACCACCAGCCATTATACAGGTAGAGAGTGTAGTAGAGAGATGATTGAGAGGATGGGAGGGAGAGAAAGAGAAGGAGAGGCACCACCAGCCATTATACAGGTAGAGAGTGTAGTAGAGAGATGATTGAGAGGATGGGAGGGAGAGAAAGAGAAGGAGAGGCACCACCAGCCATTATACAGGTAGAGAGTGTAGTAGAGAGATGATTGAGAGGATGGGAGGGAGAGAAAGAGAAGGAGAGGCACCACCAGCCATTATACAGGTAGAGAGTGTAGTAGAGAGATGATTGAGAGGATGGGAGGGAGAGAAAGAGAAGGAGAGGCACCACCAGCCATTACACAGGTACAGAGTGTAGTAGAGAGATTATTGAGAGGGTGGGAGAGAAAGAGAAGGAGAGGCACCACCAGCCATTACACATGTACAGAGTGTAGTAGAGAGATGATTAAGAGGGTGGGAGGGAGAGAAAGAGAAGGAGAGAAGGAGACAGTGAGTGAGAGAAAGGGAGAGGGAGAGAGCAGGTGTTGATTGGAGAAGGGCTGGGCGGTGTGTGCCAGGCAGGCCAGCGGTACCTGTTGTCACAGTGTGTGCCAAAGTGTGAAGCTCATCCCAGCGGAAAGCTCCAGATGTGTGAAGTGATTATAGGGAAGACAAGGGGAGAGGGACAGAGAGAGAGGTGGCTGCAGAGATGAATTTGGCTTTAGGAAGAGAGGGGAATACAGAGCATTTTGAAAATATTCACACCCTTTGATTTTTCCACATTTGAATTTCAAATGGATTACGCCTAGATTTCATGTCACTGGCCTACACACGTCAAAGTGGAATTATGTTTTTAGAAATATTTACAAATTAATCAAAAATGTACAGCTGAAATGTCTTTAGTCAATAAGTATTCAAACCCTTTGTTATGGCAATCCTAAATAAGTTCAGGAAAAAAAATATTGCTCAACAAACCACTTACACTAATATATACAAACGTATGTGGACACCCCTTCAAACGAGTGAATTTGGCTATTTCAGCCACACCCGTTGCTGACAGGTGTATAAAATCGAGCACCCAGTCATGCAATCTCCATAGACAAACATAGGCAGTAGAATGGGCTTACTGAAGAGCTCAGTGACATTCAACATGGCACCATCATAGGACGCCACCTTTCCAACAAGTAGGTTCGTCACGTTTCTGCCCTGTTAGAGCTGTGAAGTAGAAACGTCGAGGAGCAACAATGACTCAGCCGGGAAGTGGTAGGCCACACAAAGCTCACAGAACGGAACCTCCGAATGCTGAAGCGTGTACCACATAAAAGCAGTGGTGGAAAAAGTATCAAATGTCATACTTGATTAAAAGTAAAGATACCAGACGAGCACGCTCCAACACTCAGACATTATTTACAAACACAGTATTTGTGTTTTGTGAGTCCGCCAGATCAGAGCTAGTAGGGATTACAATGTGTTACATTGATAGTTGCCATAATTCTGTCTTGCTTGAGCATTCTAAATGTAATGATTATTTTTTACTCCATACATTTTCCCTGACACCTAAAAGTAGATTTATTTTTCTTTAGGAATGTAGTGGAGTAAAAGTTGTTACTTAAGTAGTACTTTAAAGTATTGTTACTTAAGGTTAGGGTTCGGGGAAGCTAATATGCTAAGAAGTTGCAAAGTTGCTAATTAGCTAAAATGATAAAGTTGTCCGTGATGAGATTCGAACGCGCAACCTTTGGGTTGCTAGATGTACCCGTTATATACCCACCCACCCACCCCGTCCTACTTTCACTTTTGCCTTAATTAAGTAATCTTCTGTCTTATGTAACTATACCAAAAGTAATATATCATACTCATTTGAGTGTCCCAGATTTTGGTTTAGTATGTTATGTCTAGTCTATGAGAGAGATGGCTTCAGTGATGAATTTGATTTCAGGTAGAGAGCGACAGAAAGGGGAATACTGTTGAAAGAGGGGCTAAAGAGAGCATATGACAGAAACTACTCAGTATGTCTGAAACTACCCATAATGCATAGGAATATATCCAAGCCCTAGTGTCTCATTAGACAGATTGTTCCTGTGAGAATCAGGAAGTAGTGGGTGAGTGAGAAAGATAAAGAGATATTTCTCTATTCTTTCACCTGGGAAGTGAATTGAGAAGCCGTTCTCATTTCCAATAACGACCTGGCTAAGATCCAATATGAGCTGTACTGAAGTCTGTAATAAAATGGCAAATTACAGGAGCTTTAAGAAGTGGCCTAATAAGGACCAATGCCACAGGGGGTTACACTGGCACCTCACCACCGTCCATCTGAGAGTGAGACGGGGCACAGGGCGTTATGGCTGTGACATCACTACTTACCCGTGACATCACTGCTACAGTAGCCAGCAGCACCAATCCAGACAGAGGGCTGTGTCTGCTAGCTGTCATGGGCCCTTATTTATGACTGGACCACAATGCAGAAGTGGCCCATTTTCTTAAGCATGAGACGTCGCTGGCAGTTTACAATTCCCTTAGGCGCACTAATAATCCATTAGGACTTTATGACAAATCAAATGGACAGCATCTACAGTTGAAGTTGGAAGTTTACATACACCTCAGTCAAATACATTTAAACTCAGTTTTTCACAATTCCTGACTTTTAATCCGAGTAAAAATTCCCTGTCTTAGGTCAGTTAGGATCACCACTTTATTTTAAGAATGTGAAATGTCAGAATAATAATAGAGAGAATGATTTATTTCAGCTTTTACTTCTTTCATCACATTCCCAGTGGGTCAGAAGTTTACATACACTCAATTAGTATTTGGTAGCATTGCCTTTAAATTGTTTAACTTGGGTCAAACATTTCGGGTAGGCTTCCATAAGCTTCCCACAATAACTTGGGTGCATTTTGGCCCATTCCTCCTGACAGAGATAGTGTAACTGAGTCAGGTTTGTAGGCCTCCTTGCTCGCACACGCTTTTTCAGTTCTGCCAACAAATTTTCTATAGGATTGAGGTCAGGGCTATGTGATTGCCACTCCAATACCTAGACTTTGTTGTCCATAAGCCATTTTGTCACAACCTTGGAAGTATGCTTGGGGTCATTGTCCATTTGGAAGACCCATTTGCGAGCAAGCTTTAACTTCCTGACTGATGTCTTGAGATGTTGCTTCAATATATCCACATAATTGTGCTGCCTCATGCTGCCATCTATTTTGTGAAGTGCACCAGTCCCTCCTGCAGCAAAGGACCCCCACAGCATGATGCTGCCACCCCCGTGCTTCATGGTTGGGATGGTGTTCTTCTCGGCTTGCAAGCATCCCCCTTTTTCCTCCAAACATAACGATGTTCATTATGGCCAACAGTTCTATTTTTGTTTCATCAGACCAGAGGACATTTTTGGACGATCTTTGTCCGCATGTGTGTAGTTGCAAACCGTAGTCTGGCTTTTTCATGGCGGTTTTGGAGCAGTGGCTTCTTCCTTGCTGAGTGGCCTTTCAGGTTATGTCGATATAGGACTCGTTTTACTGTGGCTATAGATACTTTTGTACCTGTTTCCTCCAGCATCTTCACAAGGTCCTTTACTGTTGTTCTGGGATTGATTTGCACTTTTTGCACCAAAGTACATTCATATCTAGGAGACAGAATGAGTCTCCTTCCTTAGCAGTATGACGTCTGTGTGGTTCCATGGTGTATATACTTGGTATACGTGGTGCCTTCAGGCACTTGGAAATTGCTCCCAAGGATGAACCAGACTTGTGGAGGTCAATTTTTTTTCCCTGAAGTCTTGGCTGATTTCTTTTGGTTTTCCCATGATGTCAAGCAAAGAGGCACTGAGTTTGGAGGTAGGCCTTGAAATACATCCACAGGTACACCTCCGATTGACTCAAATGATGTCAATTTCCAAGCTGTTTAAAAGGCACAGTCAACTTAGTGTACGTAAACTTCTGACCCACTGGAATTGTGATACAGTGAATTATAAGTGAAATAATCTGTCTGCAAACAATTGTTGGAAAAATTCATTGTGTCATGCACAAAGTAGATGTCCTAACCGACTTGCCAAAACTATAGTTTGTTAACAAGACATTTGTGGAGTGGTTGAAAAATGAGTTTTAATGACTCCAACCTAAGTGTATGTACATTTCCGACTTCAACTGCATACCCGAGTTATGGTCGACTGGCCTATGACATTGTCACTTGGTAAAACAACATGACTGTTTGTTATCAAAGGGCAGGTTGGTTGTGTATTCAAATGTGTAACAAATCTCCTTTTCAAAGAGCCGTCCATTGATCAGTGCCAGAAACCTATCAGCCTTAGATGTGGAGCACAATGGAGTAATGAGTAATCAAACGCAGAGAATTAAAACAGCCCGTCACGGGGCTCCGTCACATTAACAGAAAGTTATAATAAGATGAGCTATAAAAAATTGCCTGACTGACATGCTCAAGTGGATGGTGGGTGGTCAGATAAACCTTTGAACTTGTCCTTTTGTCGTCTAATCTGAGCGAAGGTTCCCAAGTTTGAATGAAAACCTCCATGGCCTCAATCAGGCAATCAAATGTATTTATAAAGCATTTTAAACATCAGCTGATGTCACAAAGTGCTATACAGAAACCCAGCCTAAAACCCCAAACAGCAAGCAATGCAGATGTAGAAGCACAGTGGCTAGGAAAAACTCCCTGGAAAGGCAGGAACCTAGGAAGAAACCTGGAGAGGAACCAGGTTCTGAGGGGTGGCCAGTAATCTTCTGGCTGTGCCAGGTAGAGATTATAACAGAACATGGTCAAGATATTCAAATTTCCATAGATGACCAGTAGGGTCAAACAATAATAATCACAGTGGTTGTAAAGGGTGCAATGGCCTGAACACTTTGTTTGGCTGAAACAATGGAGGCCTCAAAAGAGTGGGGGACATGAATATGCATTATTAGCAGATCACTGTTTTTCTATGACCACTAGGCCTACCAAGTGTGAGGGTGAATGGACATGACTTTGAACAATCCGTGTCCATGATCTATAAATACAATTCGAAACCGTGGACCAAAATAGACATTTTCAGACATACACAAAGGTATGTGAATACGGCTATTTCAGCCACCCTCGTTGCTCACAGGTGTATAAAATTGAGCACGCACACAGCCATGTAATCTTCATAGACAAGCATTGGCAGTAGAAAGGCCCATACTGAAGAGCTCAGTGACTTTCAACTTGGCACGTCATTGGATGCCACCTTTCCAATAAGTCAGTTCGTCAAATTTCTGCCCTGCTAGAGCTGCCCCCGTCAACTGTAAGTGCTGTAATTGTGAACTGAAAACATCTAGGGGCAATAACAACTTAGCAGTGAAGTGGTAGGCCACACTGCTCACAGAACAGGACCGCCGAGTGCTGAAGCACGTAGAGCATAAAAATTGTCTGTCCTCGGTTGCGACACTCACTACAGAGTTCCAAACTGCCTCTGGAAGCAACATCAGCACAAGAACTGTTCGTCGGGAGCTTCATGAAATGGGTTTCCATGGCCAAGGAGCTGCACACAAGCCTAAGATCACCATGCGCAATGCCAAGCGTCGGCCGGAGTGGTGTAAAGCTTGCTGCCATTGGACAGCAGTGAAAATGCGTTCTCTGGAGTGATGAATCACGCTTCACCATCTGGCAATCCGTCAGACGAATCTGGGTTTGGCGGATGCCAGGAGAAACCTGCCCAAATGCATAGTGCCAAGTTTGGTGGAGGAGGAATAATGGTCTGGGGCTATTTTTCATTGTTCGGGCTATGCCCCTTAGTGCCAGTGAAGGGAAATCTTAACGTTACAGCATACAATGACATTCTAGATGATTCTGTGGCAACAGTTTGGGGAAGGTCCTTTCCTGTTTCAGCATGACAATGACCCCATGCACAAAGCGGGGTCTATACAGAAATGGTTTGTCGAGATCGGTTCGGAAGACCTCAACTGGCCTGCACAGAGCCCTGACCTCAACCCCATCGAACACCTTTAGGATGAGAGCTAGGCCTAATCGCCTATCATCAGTGCCCGACCTCACTAATGCTCTTGTGGCTGAATGGAAGCAAGTCCCCGCAGCAATGTTCCAACATCTAGTGGAAAGCCTTCCCAGAAGAGTGGAGGCTATTATAGCAGCAAACGGGGAACCAACTCCATATTAATGCCCATGATTTTGGAAGGAGATATTCGACAAGTAGGTGTCCACATACTTTTGGTCATGAAGAGTATATTCAACATGTGAGTCATACCACATCTATCCTGCTCCAATCCCACACTAGAAGCGTTGGTGTAACCCAACGTTAACACACAATGTTCCACAGAACGCTAATGAAATATTTACTACACGGACCAGGCCTCTGAAATTTTAATGACGCTTGTGGCATGTGCGGGGAAATGATTGCGATGCGTTAACGTGTGGTATCGCTGTCTGCTTCCAAGACCTGTTTGGATTCATGGTCCAGCAGTGCATTCTCCCATCCCTACATTAGCCTCTTAGTGAAAGGTTCCGTGGGCAAATAGAATTGGCTGGCCTTATGCAAAACAGCAGCCATTTAGTGGGAATGCTAATGATTAGCACAGGGTTACAGATGATCACAGTTATCATTCCATTATGAATGTGCTGAAGAGTCAAGGTTAGTTACAGGGACAAGAGTGAATTAATTTGCCCTCATCTCTGCATTACAGCCATATTCCAATCAATGTCATTAGAATCATAATTAGGATGGGGCTTTTATGAAAAAATGACAACCAGTACCAGACAGTGTCACATGCCAATCTTCCCTCTCTCAGGATAGTTTCTACACTGTTTTCCCTGAAGATTCCGGTAATAATATGGCTGTGAAGATTACGGTAATAATACAGCTGCGAGTGGGTGTCAGTTTGGAGAACAGGAAGAGTTTGATAAATGTATGTGACACACGAGGGAAGGGCAGAACTATGGGGGCCTCTCCTCTACAGTGTGAATGGTTAGCAGGAGCAGATGGAGTTCCGTCGTACAGCTGCCGTACAGAGACAGACACGGCTGTTCACCTGGGATTACCTCCTCCTGGAATAGCAGAAAACTCCCAGCTCTGTCTGACGCCCCTTTCTCCCCCCTCTTTTCTCTCATTGTCTTTCTCTCCAGCCTTCTTCAACCCCACCCCTCCCCCGGGCTGACAGCAGCTTGTTGTGAAGTAGGAGTGAATGAGCAGGGGGAGAGATGGGGGGGGGGGCTCCCTACTACCTGCAATGATTAGTGGGGGTGGGATGGCAAGAAAGAGGTATGAAAAAAACTGGGCAGAAAGAAAATGGACTTCTGTGTTGGCAACAGCCTTCTCTAATCCTAGCCCCAGGGCCACACTGTGCAGTCAAGCGGGCTATTACATGGCAACAATTAGGGGTCCGGAGCATAACACCTGGTCCTCCCCATTCTGGCCCTCCACAAGCAGCTGACTGTACAGTCTCATCGCCAGGTGGTCCTACTTCAATGATATTAGCTAGTCACTCGAGGGTTAATCAGGAGCCCGTCTTAGCCCAGTGTGGCTGCATGGAGCCCATTCAGTAGCCGCAACCCCATCCCCAGCACAGACTGGGTGTCTTTTTAAGTGGATGTACAGAGACAATGTTGGTTAGAAAACTTGCTAAAACAAAGATCCCTGTGAGGGTGGCCAGATAATTAACCGATGGACTGAGGCATATTGGATTCCTGGTCTCCATCCTGTTTAGCGGCTCGCAGTGCGTCCATATACAGTGATGGATTATAATGGGCCTTTTCATAGATGCACAAAAACAGATGGAGGAGCCGGGAAGTGCTATACATCTCTGCAGACGGCCGCCACAAAGTAGGGGGAGGGAAGCAGGATTTTGCCAAAGTCGGCAGATACAAGAACAAGTGGGTGCAGCTATAGAAGCCAGGGCCTTATCTGCCTGCACAAAGGCCATTCCATCTATATCCCCCTGGCCCGGGGATCTGAGAGTAAATAACACTCATTATAATGACAATACCTATAGATTTGTAGCCCAAACTGCTAGAATTTCATCAATAGTAATTAGTGGCTATACATAACTAATGAAGATGTGGACAGCATAAATCTGAAGAGCTCAGGGTCTTTGTTTTCCTGACAAATCCTTTTGGAGGAGTGCAGGTCTGGTAAACCAGGTTTCTGTCAACATTTAAAATGGAAAACATACAGAGGAACATCTACAACGATCGCAAGTTGTAAGTCTAAGGCTAAAAAGGTTTAGAAAAGGTTTAAAAAATGCTGCACTACAAATACATCTATAGCTGATTACCAGATGATCAAATCAAGCTCTCTCTTTGTCCAATGCAACAACAGTAGCACAGCAAATACATGCAGAGCACCAATAGTGCCAATCACAGGAAGGCCTACTGTACAGGACGTTGCTCTGTGGCCAAATCAATGGCTGGCACTTCACGACCTACACAGACTCTCTGCATTACCACATCAAAGGGCGCTTTCTGGAAGAAGGGGCGGAAAATGCACTATACACACTTTAATGTTTTGTTTTTGTTGGTCTCTATGTGGAAAATTCCATTTAATGCAAAAATGCAAATGCTCAGGACAAGGACATCCTCCACGGGGAAACAATGGAGATGGGCCAGAAGAGCCTGCGCTGCCTTTGAACTGTTTAAAGAGGCAACTTATAAATAATCAACTAATTCCTCTTTAAAATAACCAATTAAGGCAGTGACATTAAAGGCAATGGAGCAAATCTTCAGACAGTGGTTCTAGTCTCATTATGATAAAAGAGAATTGAAAAGCTAGCATAATGCCCAATTTAGGACAAAATTTTGCGAGGTCAAAGGTTTCTTAACAAAAGAAGTCCCTAACCCAGGGTCACGTCACAGAGACCGAGTGATTCCTGGGGTAATGGATGAGTGACATTTTGCTGACATTTCCCGGTAGCATTGAATACGGGCCGTCTCGAGACGGGATATCGTGGATATCCTTGAATGCGACAGAGAAGAGCGAGCCCTGGTCTTTTCAGGGGACATTCTCAGTGCTATGGACGGTGATGACGAGAGACTGAGATATTGAATGGTAATCACTGGAGCAGAGATAATGGATGATTGAAGGCTCTCTCTGTGACGCTGGAGGATTTCAATATCAGAGCAGACCTAGAACGGGGATCCTTATCAGGGCAGGCGTCAGACAAAGAAGAGTGAAATATGGGCTCCAACATAGGCACACGACCACAGCGATTAGCAAGAGGATAAAAAAATGCTGGCAAACAAAGAAGCCAGCTTTATCTTGACAAATGCTGTCCAGTGCCTCGTTGAAACAAGAGATAGAGAGGGAGAGAGAAATGGAGAGAAGGACAGAAAGAGGGGTTTTACATATTCTTTCCTTCATCTTCTACAAGATATCAAGCCTAAGGAGACAGGAGTGTAACAGAGCCCAGTGTTTGAGTGCTCCAGGCCCACTGATTCTGATGAGGAATAATGAATCAAGCAGCAACCCTAGAAAACTCTACGGACCATTCCAGCATCAGGGCCTTCACTATCCATTCACACATATCCCATCAACACACGCACACGCACACACACACACACACACACACACACACACACACACACACACACACACACACACACACACACACACACACACACACACACACACACACACACACACACACACACACACACTTTTGCTTTTCAGCCAAGAGCGTAACAAAAGAAAATACAAATCCTATTTATGCCTAGATTCCAAGTGCGGAGGCTTCCCAGGAAAGCTCATTAACCCTCCCTCAAGAACCCCGAGACAAAAGAGGGGAAACAAAACCAAACTAATCAATGAAAACGCAGCCATTGTAGGGGAAACAAGAACAAGCATCCATTTGTATAACCTGAGAGGGCTAACAGCTTTCCTTTAGTGGCGTTTGGTTGGCTGGCTGGCTTGGGGAGGGGAGGAGAGGAGAAAGTTCATTAATTAAACAGGGCTAGGGGAACAGATGGAATGGCTAGCTAAATGCTAATCACTTAAAGCAGAGAGGTTTTAAACCCTCCGTAGAACCACACACACAATCAATCACTATTAACATGTCCTTTTCACTGAAATGTACTGTGGTACCGGTACTGAGTCAGTGAAAGGCAGAGAGGACGGCCATCCATATGCAAGGACTCAAAGTATTGATACACCGTAATGCTGGGGCTTGATAATTCAGAGTAAAACAGTAGACTACACACACAGAGTAGGACCACTGCTGTCCACAGCTATGACCGCTAACAAAGCCAAACACTTAACATGAATAAACCATCAACACCAATCTTCTCAGAGAAAGACTTTTCAACCAGGGATTCCTTTAACGCACGTTTTTCTCCACAAATCAATAGATAAATTAACTCAATAACAACAAGACATATGGAAGAATGGCCCAGGGTTTAATAGCGTGCAACAGAGACAGCTTTCACAGTTATTAGAACTAGGGGTGTCTAATGGCTACTGAAACCCTCCGGGGTTTACTCCTGACAAGTTCATAATGATGGTCCCAGTAACGCTACCTGACACCTCACACCTTCCAACTGGGGCTGGCTGACTGGTGGGAGAGTAAGGGGGATCCCACGCAGACCTGGCAACCTCTCTGCCTTTCACTGCACTCTTACAAACAGACAGATGTCAGGCATGAATGCATAACAGACGGAGCAGGGAGGGGAGGGGCATGGGTTCAAGTTTAAAGATACCAAATTGACATGAATGGACATTCTTTCAGTAACATTATACTGTGTTGTAATGTGTAAAAACAGGGATCTGAAACATTGAGTGTCTTATCAGGTTGGCATATGTATTGGAAACAACATTTGGTTTGTGCAGCAACTGTGGATGGCGCATCTTTATTTGTAACTTTTTATTAGCTCACAACTTCAAAGACCAATTCAATATTAGCTCGAACAACACGATCACAAATTTGAATGGACATTTTTTTTAAACAACGCACTACAATCAAATAAAGGCATTATAAATTCTTCCATTTAAGAGGCTATGGACAGTTTAACTTCAGTACCCATAACACAAACTCCAACAAAACATTAGACAAATAAGCAGCACTTTATTTTTGGGACTAAACCACCCTTACCCCTCGTCCTCTCTGTGTTCTTCTCATGCCCAGGATCAGTGCACAAACACAAACCGTGTGTGTATGGCATTTAAGGGCCCTGCACTGTCATCAAGCCCCTCAGTCCCTGCTGTCAGCCGTCTGTTTCTACGCCTGCTCTACCTGTGTTTAAGAGTCTGGCCCTGCTCTGCACTCCGCTTAGTCACCGGCCCGAGGGCTTTCACTGAGGGTGCGTGAGAGACCCCTTTTGTTAGAGGTATTATTGGGGGGAGAGGGAAGAGGGAGGAAGATTTTTTTTTGTAATGCTATGAGTCATTCTGCATTAGCAGTGGGGGAGGGAGGGAAGGAAGGGGGTGGAGAGGGAAGAGAATACTTTTGCATGAAGCTAGACGCCATATGCCATCCGGCCAGGCTGCCTCCTGAGTCAAGGCTGGATTTGACAGGCCTGTGCGTGCCCCCCTCTCCCCCCTAGCCCTCCAGGCCCTTCTTAGCCTCAGTGGCAGAGCTGTCTGCTGTTCGGAGACTGAGCGGGCGTGGAGTGGTGGTGTGTGGGTGCTGGGTGGGAGGGACTCAGTGATCTGAACACATCGGACATTGTCATGAGCCCCAGGAACAGCTGGTCAGCTGGAGAGGTGTGGGAGCAGTCAGAGAGCGGAGGAGTGGAGGGAAAGGCAGTGCGCTACACTGATAATGGGATTAGGTTAAAACATTCAGTAAAATGGCATAAAGCCCAACCACAGGCCCCTTTCCATCCAGTCCCCGGCCCCCACCAAACTCAAGCCCAGCCTATTGCCTAGGTAACTTCACCCAAGACCTGCTTCACCCAACAACAGTCTCCAAACCAACTCACCTCCCTCAGTTACCCCAACCTACCTCCAACCTGCCTAGCACTACAGGCCCAAAGCCTGCCACAGATTTCTTGGGTCCCATTGGGTCAGAGTGGTCCCTGAGAGCAGGACTGTGACAGAGCTGGACTGGACACATACAGTAACAATACCCTAAACTAATAGAAGCAAGTGGCTCTTCTACACGACATCACAACCCCTCTAAATCGAAGGCAAAGACAGAGGTGAGTTAGAGCTGTACACATCACTTCTCACTGATAGGCTTATGGAAGAGGGATGTTGGCTAGTTATCCACAGCTCAGCTCACCCCTCTTAATGGGCCAGACCAGTATAGAGCTCACACTGTGCCAAGCCAAGCACTCAGTTCACAGGGAGATGGCTGCAGACTGGTGAGTGTTATGGCACAACAGCTGGCAAATAAAGGCCTATCAAGCAATGCTAAATAATACATGTTCAGCTACACTAACATGACAGCTTCCATTCATAACCTCCTTTCATAGACTGAAGCATGCTTTCATCTTGACTAGGTAAATAATCTTCTTGTACTAAAGAAGACATTGTTATCCATGAAGGGACAATGACAAAGGGAAACCAAGCCTTATTCAGAGGAGAGTGAGAATACAACACTCAATACTACTAAAACCCTAATTAAACATGCATGGCCACCGGGGAGTAGAAAAACTACAGAAAACTGTAGGCCAATATCAACTGCAAGAGTCTCACAGATATGTTTTTATGAACATGCAAAGGCTGAGTTACAGAGCTGGTAGAGCGGTATGCTATATGAGGCTGGGCCTGTATCACTGTGCTCCGTTAGGTGGGCAGCAGTCCTAGCTTCCACTGGGCTCCGTTAGGTGGGCAGCAGTCCTAGCTTCCACTGGGCTCTGTTAGGTGGGCAGCAGTCCTAGCTTCCACTGGGCTCTGTTAGGTGGGCAGCAGTCCTAGCTTCTACTGGGCTCTGTTAGGTGGGCAGCAGTCCTAGCTTCTACTGGGCTCTGTTAGGTGGGCAGCAGTCCTAGCTTCCACTGGGCTCTGTTAGGTGGGCAGCAGTCCTAGCTTCCACTGGGCTCTGTTAGGTGGGCAGCAGTCCTAGCTTCTACTGGGCTCTGTTAGGTGGGCAGCAGTCCTAGCTTCCACTGGGCTCCGTTAGGTGGGTAGCAGTCCTAGCTTCCACTGGGCTCCGTTAGGTGGGCAGCAGTCCTAGCTTACACTGTGCTCTGTTAGGTGGGCAGCAGTCCTAGCTTCTACTGGGCTCTTTTAGGTGGGTAGCAGTCCTAGCTTCCACTGGGCTCTGTTAGGTTGGTAGCAGTCCTAGCTTCCACTGAGCTCTTTTAGGTTGGTAGCAGTCCTAGCTTCCACTGAGCTCTTTTAGGTTGGTAGCAGTCCTAGCTTACACTGGGATCTGTTAGGTGGACAGCAGTCTTAGCTTACACTGAGCTCTTTTAGGTTGGTAGCAGTCCTAGCTTACACTGAGCTCTTTTAGGTTGGTAGCAGTCCTAGCTTACACTGGGCTCTGTTAGGTGGACAGCAGTCCTAGCTTACACTGAGCTCTTTTAGGTGGGTAGCAGTCCTAGCTTCCACTGTGCTCTGTTAGGTGGGCAGCAGTCCTAGCTTACACTGAGCTCTTTTAGGTTGGTAGCAGTCCTAGCTTACACTGAGCTCTTTTAGGTTGGTAGCAGTCCTAGCTTACACTGTGCTCTGTTAGGTGGACAGCAGTCCTAGCTTACACTGAGCTCTTTTAGGTTGGTAGCAGTCCTAGCTTCCACTGAGCTCTTTTAGGTGGCAGTCCTAGCACTGGGCTCCTAGGTGGCAGTTCCACTGAGCTCTTTTAGGTGGACAGCAGTCCTAGCTTCCACTGAGCTCTTTTAGGTTGGTAGCAGTCCTAGCTTACACTGAGCTCTTTTAGGTGGGTAGCAGTCCTAGCTTCCACTGAGCTCTGTTAGGTTGGTAGCAGTCCTAGCTTCCACTGAGCTCTTTTAGGTTGGTAGCAGTCCTAGCTTCCACTGAGCTCTTTTAGGTGGACAGCAGTCCTAGCTTACACTGAGCTCTTTTAGGTGGACAGCAGTCCTAGCTTCCACTGAGCTCTTTTAGGTGGACAGCAGTCCTAGCTTCCACTGGGCTCTTTTAGGTGGACAGCAGTCCTAGCTTCCACTGAGCTCTTTTAGGTGGACAGCAGTCCTAGCTTCCACTGGGCTCTGTTAGGTTGGTAGCAGTCCTAGCTTCCACTGAGCTCTTTTAGGTTGGTAGCAGTCCTAGCTTCCACTGAGCTCTTTTAGGTGGACAGCAGTCCTAGCTTACACTGAGCTCTTTTAGGTGGGTAGCAGTCCTAGCTTCCACTGAGCTCTTTTAGGTTGGTAGCAGTCCTAGCTTCCACTGAGCTCTTTTAGGTTGGTAGCAGTCCTAGCTTCCACTGAGCTCTTTTAGGTTGGTAGCAGTCCTAGCTTACACTGAGCTCTTTTAGGTGGACAGCAGTCCTAGCTTACACTGAGCTCTTTTAGGTGGACAGCAGTCCTAGCTTCCACTGAGCTCTTTTAGGTGGACAGCAGTCCTAGCTTACACTGAGCTCTTTTAGGTGGGTAGCAGTCCTAGCTTCCACTGAGCTCTTTTAGGTTGGTAGCAGTCCTAGCTTCCACTGAGCTCTTTTAGGTTGGTAGCAGTCCTAGCTTACACTGAGCTCTTTTAGGTGGGTAGCAGTCCTAGCTTCCACTGAGCTCTTTTAGGTTGGTAGCAGTCCTAGCTTCCACTGAGCTCTTTTAGGTTGGTAGCAGTCCTAGCTTCCACTGAGCTCTTTTAGGTTGGTAGCAGTCCTAGCTTACACTGTGCTCTTTTAGGTTGGTAGCAGTCCTAGCTTCCACTGAGCTCTTTTAGGTGGACAGCAGTCCTAGCTTCCACTGAGCTCTTTTAGGTTGGTAGCAGTCCTAGCTTCCACTGAGCTCTTTTAGGTTGGTAGCAGTCCTAGCTTACACTGTGCTCTTTTAGGTGGACAGCAGTCCTAGCTTACACTGTGCTCTTTTAGGTTGGTAGCAGTCCTAGCTTACACTGTGCTCTTTTAGGTTGGTAGCAGTCCTAGCTTACACTGAGCTCTTTTAGGTGGACAGCAGTCCTAGCTTACACTGTGCTCTTTTAGGTGGACAGCAGTCCTAGCTTACACTGAGCTCTTTTAGGTGGACAGCAGTCCTAGCTTACACTGTGCTCTTTTAGGTTGGTAGCAGTCCTAGCTTCCACTGAGCTCTTTTAGGTGGACAGCAGTCCTAGCTTCCACTGAGCTCTGTTAGGTGGACAGCAGTCCTAGCTTACACTGGGCTCTGTTAGGTGGACAGCAGTCCTAGCTTACACTGTGCTCTGTTAGGTGGACAGCAGTCCTAGCTTACACTGAGCTCTGTTAGGTGGACAGCAGTCCTAGCTTACACTGTGCTCTGTTAGGTGGGCAGCAGTCCTAGCTTACACTGAGCTCTGTTAGGTGGACAGCAGTCCTAGCTTACACTGGGCTCTTTTAGGTTGGTAGCAGTCCTAGCTTCCACTGAGCTCTGTTAGGTGGACAGCAGTCCTAGCTTACACTGTGCTCTGTTAGGTGGACAGCAGTCCTAGCTTACACTGAGCTCTGTTAGGTGGACAGCAGTCCTAGCTTACACTGGGCTCTTTTAGGTTGGTAGCAGTCCTAGCTTACACTGAGCTCTGTTAGGTGGACAGCAGTCCTAGCTTACACTGAGCTCTTTTAGGTTGGTAGCAGTCCTAGCTTACACTGTGCTCTGTTAGGTGGACAGCAGTCCTAGCTTACACTGTGCTTTGTTAGGTGGACAGCAGTCCTAGCTTACACTGGGCTCTGTTAGGTGGACAGCAGTCCTAGCTTACACTGTGCTCTGTTAGGTGGACAGCAGTCCTAGCTTACACTGTGCTCTGTTAGGTGGACAGCAGTCCTAGCTTACACTGGGCTCTTTTAGGTTGGTAGCAGTCCTAGCTTACACTGGGCTCCGTTAGGTGGGTAGCAGTCCTAGCTTCCACTGGGCTCTGTGTGGTTCACAAAGAAGAGGAAACATGCCTCTTCCCTTGCTACGACACTGCATGTTCCCCACAATGCCACCTCAAAGTGATGGCGCTGTGGATAGCAGCCGTTTTTTCCAGTTATTTTGTATGTTTTTGTGCACAGATCTAAAAAAAAAAAATAGTGTACAGTACATAATGTTTCTGTCATCATTTCCTATGACCATAAAAAGCTTCTGGACATGAGAACAGGGATTTGGATGAATATTTCTACTTGAATGAGTCGGAGGCACAGGACATACTGCTCACCCAGGACCAGGCCCTAATGGACCAGAATCCAAAAAGGCAGCATAAGAGAGGGCGACGTGCAGGCACCCTGCCAAAACTACGTAAGAGAGTACATAAACCGCGAGACTATCACCGAGACTATCAAATAATTGGAACTATCATCCTTTCACTCTCTCCTCTCTACCTTCTCTACCTATGTATCCGCTGTTAAAGCCATATTCTAAATCACTCTCTCTGAATTTCAAGCTTCTGCCTCTATCCCTAGGAAACTACTTTCCAACTTTTCCTCCATCCTTAAGCCCCCCCCTCTCCATGGACAACTGTCAACCACTTTGGAAAAAAAGGTTGACGACATCTGCTAATCATTCACTCAGCATTTAGAGACCACTTGTCTCACTCACACAAAACTACCCTACGCCTTGACCTCTTTCTCCCCGCTCTCTCCAGATGACATCCTGCGACTAGTGAGGTCTGGCCTCATGACAACCTGCCTGCTCAAACCCATCCCCTACTCCAGACGATCTCTGGAGACCTTCTCCAATTCCTCATCAACTCATCCCTGGCCACTGGCTGCGTCCCCTCTGAGTTCAAAATGGCCCGAGTTGCTCCCCTCCCCAAGAAACCAACACTTGACTCATCTGACGTCAAAAACTATAGACCGGTATCCCTTCTTTCTTTTCTTTCCAAAACACTTGAGCGTGGTGTCTCTGATACACTTTCTCGTTATCTCTCTCAGAACAATCTTCTTGACCCTAACAACTCAGGCTTCAAGACGGGTCACTCAACTGAGACTGCTCTTCTCTGTGTAACGGAGGCTCTCCGCATTGCCAAAGCTGACTAGCTCTCCTCTGTTCTCATCCTACTAGATCGATCCCTGTCTTTGACACCGTGAACCATCAGATCATCCTGTCCACCTTCTCAGGGCTGGGCGTCGCAGGCTATGCACACTCTTGGATTGCATCCTACCTGGCAGGCCGCTCTTACCAGGTGACGTGGAGAGGATCTATGTCTGCACCACATACTCTCACTATTGGTGTCCCCCAGGGCTCGGTTCTAGGCCCTCTACTCTTCTTGCTATACACTAAGTCACTCGGCTCCGTCACATCCTCACACGTGGTCTCTCCTATTATTGCTATGCGGATGACACTCAACTACTTTTCTCCTTCTCCCCTTCTGACACCCAGGTGGCAACATGCATCTCTGTGTGCCTTGCAGATATCTCAACTTGGATGTAGGCCCATCACCTCAAAATCAAAAAGACGGAACTGCTCTACCTACCGGGGAAGACCTGCCCACTCAAAGACCTCTCCATCATGGTTGACAACTCCACAGTGTAGAGTGTTGCTCTCCCTGGAACCCTGGACAACACCCTGTCGTTCACTGCAAACATCAAAGCAGTGACCCGCTCCTGCAGGGTCATGCTCTGCAACATCCGTAGATTGAGCATGAGGTTCTAATCCAGGCACTCCAGGTACTCTCCCGTCTGGACTACTGCAACTCGATGTTGGTTGGGCTCCCGACTTGCGCCATCAAACTCCTGCAACTTATCCAAAATGTAGCAGCCTACCTGGTTTTCAACATTCCCAAGTTCTCTCATGTCACCCTGCTCCTCCGCACACTCCACTGGCTTCCAGTTGAAGCTTACATCCACTACAAAACCATGGTTTTTACCTACAGAACAGCAAGAGGGACTGCCCCTCCCTACCTTCAGGCTATGTTCAAACCCTACACCCCAAACCAGGCACTCCGTTCTGCCATCTCAGGTCTCTAGGCCCTCCCAGCTCCTGATCAGCCCAGTCCAAGTTCTTCTCTGTCCTAGCACCCCAATGGTGAAACCAGCTTCCCCCTGAATCTAGGACAGCAGAGTTCCTGCCCATCTTCAGAAAACATCTGAAACAGTATCTTAAATATCCTCTTCCTCACCTTGATCCACAGATGATACAATTTATGTTGCACTCCACACGGCCCTTTCTCTTGTCTTCCCTGGACAAGAGGAACGCCTATGTGAGAATGCTGTTCATCAACTACAGCTCAGCGTTCAACACCACAGTTCGTCACTAAGCTAAGGACACTGGGACTGAACACCTTCCTGTGCAACTGCATCCTGGACTTCCTGACGGCCCACCCCCAGGTGGTGAGGGTAGGTAACAACACATCCGCCACATTTTCACTGCCTGCTCACCTTTTGATATGGCAAATGGTTGGCAACCTGACAGCAAGGTGCTACAGAGGGTAGTGCATCTGGCCCAGTACATCACTGGGGCTGAGCTCCCTGCCATCCAGGAACTCTAAACCTCTATAAAATTGTCAAAGACTTCAGCCACCCAAATCATAGATTGGGGTGCTGACCAAGACCAGATGGCGCACACACACATTACACCGGTTTTAAAGGTCTCTGCACTGGCTGCCTGTGAGTTTTAGAATTCATTTTAAAATTCTTCTAATGGTTTTTAAATCAATCCACGATTGTTCACCCAAGTACATGTCAGACATGTTTTCAAGTTATGTATCCAGTAGGTCCCTCATGTCCTCTAGTACTGGCCTTCCCAAAACAATCCCAAAGCTTAGGACCAAGAGGCATGGAGGCAGCCTTTAGTTATGTCCCCAGCCTCTGGAATAGCCTGCCTTGAGGGGGGCTGAAACCCATATATTTAGCTTTGCTTTGCTTTTCATTAGGGAGATTTTTGTTGTTCAGTTTGTGTCATTCGTTTTTTATCTTATGTTTGCTGTGAAGTAAATATTTCAGCTTTTACTTTCCATGTTTTTTATTCCTTTTGGGCTGTAAAGCACATTGTGTTGCATTTCATGTCTGAAATGTGCTGCATAAATAAAGCTTGATTTGATTTGTTAGACTGTTCTCTGCTGCACCAAGTCTGGAACCAACAGGACCCTGAACAGCTTCTACTCCCAAGCCATCAGACTGCTGAATAGTTCACCAAACACCTGGACTATCTGCATGGCCCCTTTCATTTTTTTGTTTTACTTTTCCCATATGCTGTGTATGATCCGTCACTTTATTCCTAGTTACATATCTACCTCCATTACCTCCATTACCTCATACCCCTGCACATAGACTCAGTA
The DNA here is from genome assembly GCF_021184085.1 of Oncorhynchus gorbuscha. Taxonomy (NCBI): domain Eukaryota; kingdom Metazoa; phylum Chordata; class Actinopteri; order Salmoniformes; family Salmonidae; genus Oncorhynchus; species Oncorhynchus gorbuscha. Next base: position 20,092,851 of record NC_060189.1, on the reverse strand, counting down.
CTGGTACCCCGTGTATGTAGCCGAGTTATCATTACTCACTGTGTATTTATTATTACTTTTATTATGCGTTAAAACTTTTCTATTATTTCTCGATTTTCTTTCTCTCTGTATTGTTGGGAAGGACCCGTAAGTAAGCATTTCACTGTTAGTGTACTCCTGTTGTTTACGAAGCTGGTGACATAACATTTGATTTGGATTTGAAAAGACTGGCTCACATGACTGGCCATGGGCCATAGATTATGGCTATTGATCGCTGCCTGGAGATGGATCGCTCAGTGGGTGTGTGTGTGTGTGTGTGCGTGTGTCTGTCTGTCTTAGGGGAGGGGAGTAAGGGCAGCGCGCAAAAGCTATTGATTCTGTCCGGCAGGGAGGCTGCGTTTCAGAATGAAGGTCAGCTCTACTTCGTCTCCCCTATTAAAGGTTCCTGCCACCTAAACACACACTAGGAGTGACGGCACATCAAACCCTAGTGCCTGTTCCTGAGAGAGAATAACACTTACCGACTGTTGGATAAAGCCTCCAGTCAGAAACCCAACAGGCTACGTGCCAGCAGAGGAAGTCCACTCAGAGACACTTCTACTATAGCCACATCACTTCCACATGGTTGGAAATAAATTACACATCGGATGTCAGGGACGTTTATAAAATTCTCTCTCTTATTAATGTATGATTGATATATGGAGTGCTACTTGGATAGTGGGTGCTTTCCCATCTGACTATTTTCCTCCCTCATGTAATGTCCTCACCACCCATAATGCATCTCCACTGATAGTGGAGTAGACAGCCAGCCAGCCAGCTCACTGCTCAGGGTTCATACAGGGTGACTATTAGGACTCACACAGCCAAGGCAGCTGCCTCTTCCAACAAGGCCATATCAATAATAGATGACATTATGTATGATTTCTGACAGCCTTGTAACAGCCCTGTCTTTCACATTCAATAGCGCTGAGGGCTCTGAAATAATATTACTGTGTTGTCACTGAATAGAGCAGAATGCTGTACAGAGCTTGAGGAGAATGACACACATAAATCCACTTTTACAGACATCATTCAAGTATGTCCGTTGGTCAGTGTTTTGTATCACACAGACAAACACACACACTTCTCAATTTGGAATGGTGCACACAGTCCGCTGTAGCGGAAAGGAGGATGTCTGTGTGTGTTCTCAGGTGATGTGGCTGGTGGTCATTTTTCAATTCAAAATCCAATTAGCCATAGTGATGGTGCAGCAGAGCGCCTGGCTGCTGGAGACCTCTCCAGTTCTGTGGAGGAGGGAGCGGGAGAGAGGACACCACAGAACAGAGCCCCACAGCACCAGGCCAGCCTTTATTTGGATGCACAGGGGTCATGTGGCTTCTCATTGAAGAAATATTAAACGAATTACCTTGAAGAGTGGCCTGGCTACAAACAGCAGATTCAGGAGCGCCAGGGCATTGTGAGGGGGAAACGCTGGATAGGCATTTAATCTCTGCTACACAAACAGACAGGTCACTGTTCTGACTTGTACAAAAAACATTTACAACAGCAGCCATTTCTGTGACATAATCAGAGGAAGAAATGGGTCTTGCCTGTGGCTCAAGTCTAGATAAATCATTTAGTGCAGGTATTACTGCTCTTTGTTGAGGTAATATATCTCAAATAGCATTCTAAATTGTATCATTTCAAACATTGTTCAGAAAATAGAGTGAACTTAATTTGCTGGTGTGATTAAAAAAAGTTAAATATCTTTACAACATAGTTTGTGTGTGTGTGTTTGTGTGCGCTCCTTGCCTTGATAAAACAGACTCATCACCCCCATGACAATTATTTTGTTTAAACATAATCCTTTTCTCTTCACCAACTCTTCCAGCCAGGAGGCCCAGACACACACAGAAACCAGTTGGCACTACCAGCATCCATTGGCTGGGAGGCTCCATTCGTCAGCTCATGCTTCACACTGCCAACACAAGCCTAGCCAGCCCAGGTCAGCGCTTATCTCATCTCATAGATACGGCTGTCGTGTTGCTCTCCACCAGCTAAGGAATGCCAGGTACGCCTGGTCTTTCCCAGCCCAGTGCTGGCTCCCCTCCTCTGGGCTTCCAGTGCAAGCAGGCAGGCCTGTGGCAGCTCAAACCATCTCACCCTGGAGTAATTCACTTGGCGTCTGGTAACCGGCATCTGTCACTCTGCTGTCCCACTGATGCCCCCAGGGACCCTGAGAGGGGCTGATATGAGGCTCGCTGATAGGTGGGTGTGATGACACACACACACACACACACACACACACACACACACACACACACACACACACACACACACACACACACACACACACACACACACACACACACACACACACACACACACACACACACACACACACACACACACACACACACACACACACACACCCGTATGCATGCACATACACGCAAGCACAGAAATTCTACAAATATCAAACACACAGTATGTATGACCGTACCTGTAGCCCCCAAAACAGTGCATGTTTTCACCTTAAAAACAACTCTGCCATTACTGCCCACTCCCCTTGCACTCTTTTCTTACATACCGCAAACCAATGAGCACAACTTGGATCCAACCTCAAAAGCTGGAGGTTGGGTGTTTCCATAGTGACCAGCAGAGAGATACTGTGGTGATGGTGAGGCTAGTCTGTATACCCTGTTCCTGTCCAGCGAGGGGCAGAGCAGCAAGGCTTTATAGGAGATTAGAACCCCCCGCTCCAAAAAACAACGTCCCTTCCCTCTCTCAGACCTGCCCTCATTCACATGCAAATTAATCTCCATCACTGATTATGCTTGTCTTAAACCAACTGACATGTACAGCTGGAGTCAGGCCCTTAACAACAGGCAGGCTGTTGCAGGGACAGTAGATGATACATGACGACTCAGTAGAGTCAGTAGATGATACATGACGACTCAGTAGAGTCAGTAGATGATACATGACGACTCAGTAGAGTCAGTAGATGATACATGACGACTCAGTAGAGTCAGTAGATGATACATGACGACTCAGTAGAGTCAGTAGATGATACATGACGACTCAGTAGAGTCAGTAGATGATACATGACGACTCAGTAGAGTCAGTAGATGATACATGACGACTCAGTAGAGTCAGTAGATGATACATGACGACAGTCAAGTTACACATAAGATCACCACTACAGACCTAGACAGCCACATGCATCTGCACATGTTACTGAGGGCTGTGTAACACAACTCAAACCAGTGCGCAGCTAATCGCTGTATGCAAATCAGCCAGTGCATCAAGATCAGTGTCAGCGCTCAACCATGCAGATCAGCCAACACAATCCACATGGGCAAACCACTGGCAGTGCTAATGCCATTATCACAACAATCGACCCATTTATAATTTAAATTCTTTCATATGAGCATTGTGAAGAAGATTGTGAGGAATAAGCAGCTAGCTAGCTGTGTATAAACGTTTATTTGTTTTTCTGTTATTTCTCACAATATTCACAATGCTAGATAGATAGATAGATAGATAGATAGATGGATAGATGGATAGATAGATCCTGATCAATTACCTATCTTTGAATATAAAAATATACCCTTCCTCGGCCTACCTACCTGCTGAAGCTCTGTGATCAGACAGGACTGTAGGAAAGGTAGAGGCAACAGAGTAAAGAGTAAACAGAAAGGATACAAGCTCTGGTAGAGCGTCAGGCGGGACTTGACTGCTCTGCTGGCGTTGATGCAGGTGGAGCGCACCAGGCTGGGCAGCAGCGTTCCAGTGACGATGGCCCCGTTGAACAAAGGCCCAAAGAAAGGGACCTACAAGGGGAAGGAGGGAGAGAGAGGGAGAGAGAGGGAGAGGGAGAAAGAAACAAATACGAAGAAAGAACAAGAAAGTTAACATGTTATATTATTCCGATAAAATGCTATAAAAAAATGCTGGTTAAGTCATAAAATCATATGAAATGAGTGTGCTTTGAAATGCGCGAGACATCTCAAATGGGCACAGGGTTAGAGTTAGGTTTGAGTGATTAAGGTTTGAGTTTTGTTATTTAGCATGACAATCACACACATCTAATGCAAAATCAATGTAGAGTAAGAGAAATGACTGTCGATACCAGAGGAAAAACTTCTATTGAACAAATACAATGGGAGTTCTCTGTGTTTGAGAGCAGCACGCATGTGTGTGTGTGTGTGTGTGTGTGTGTGTGTGTGTGTGTGTGTGTGTGTGTGTGTGTGTGTGTGTGTGTGTGTGTGTGTGTGTGTGTGTGTGTGTGTGTGTGTGTGTGTGTGTGTGTGTGTGTGTGTGTGTGTGGTTGGTGTGTGTGACACACGCATCTGCTGATGGGTTTTTGGGGAGATCTTAAATCTGCTGAGTTGAATAATCGTTGACCTGGAATGTGACGTGAATGTCAGAGCCCCTTCATAAACCCTGCTGTCTACTCTGCATGGTAGAGCTCATTATACAGAAAGTCCCTCCACTTCAATGATTGGAACGTACTTCAAACTGACATCTAGCTCTGGAACACCATAGAATATGAATGAGAGGGGGGTTCTGAGTATGGTGGAGGTTTGGGCTGAAGACTGGGTGGTTTTAACCTCTTTGGGCTAGGGGGCAAAGATGCTGTCCAGCCAGAAAGTAAACTGCCTGTTACTCAGGCCCAGAAGCTAGGATATGCATATAATTGGTAGATTTGGATAGAAAACAAGTTTCTAAAACTGTTAGAATAATGTCTGAGTATAACAGAACTGATTTGGCAGGCAAAACCCCGAGCACAATCCATCAAGGGAATTTTTTGTTGTTGAGGTCATTGTGTTTTCCAATTGTTTTCTATGGGAGGTACTATTTACAAGGAACCTGGTTGCAGTTCCTTTGGCTTCCACTAGATGTCAAAGGTCTTTAGAAAAGAAAAGTTGTTTGAAATGTTTGGATCAAGTTCACAGGTAACTTATTAGATACTTTGAAGGCATGTTGGGCGAGTTGAAACCGGTGTATTGTCATAAATTGTCATTTTTGGGACATAAAGAAGGACATTATTGAACAAAAGGACCATTTGTGATGTTTCTGGGACATTTTGGAGTGCCAACAGAAGAAGATCTTCAAAGGTAAGGCATTAATTATATCGCTATTTCTGACTTTTGTGGCGAGATAATTGGTTGGGACAATATTTTTGGCCAATATTAGCCATTGCTAGTCTATCGGCCTTTGAGGATTGGCGCAGCCGATGTCTTCTATGGAGCGCAAGCGCACTTGCCTCGTGTCATACTGTTGCAAGCCTGTACCACTTACTCGTTCATTGCTAGCTGTCCTTGAGGAACCTCTGGCTGGACAGCATCTTCTCAACTACCTACTCCTGCTGCATATTATATAGCTTAAGCTCACTTGAAAATGACACAAGGCATGTAGACATATTGAAAGTGTTCATTCATTTACTGTTCGGCAAAACAATGTCCATATACAGGCGGCAGCACTTTGCAAAACAAGACACCGGTTTTGTCATCAAAATGTTCAAATTTAATGATATTGTCCATCGGTCTCCTTGACCCCCAAAAAACAGTATCGGCATTGGCCTTAATAAATCCATATCGGTTGTTCACTAGCACATACGCACAGTGATGGTGATGCACTGTAGTGGAAGAGGAGGGCATTACTTTCCATCTCAGAGTCACACAGCTGGACAAGCAGACAGACAGTTAACCCAAACCAAGAAGCTAGTTTGGTGGGACACTGGGAAAGAGAGTTAAGAGGGGTTTGTTGAGAAAGTCAGATAGATTGGAGCAGTGCTGGAATATGTGTTTGATCAATTTTAGTAGAGAAATTGTGAAAATAGCATCCATTATATATTTTTTTTATGTAAAAAAGACAGTAAGTAAAATAGTCTATGACACCACCCATTACAGACATGGATTTAGTGGAAAATAATCAACCAAGTGTAGAAGCAAACTCTGAAAACTCATTGTGACAAACTACCATATTGGTTTTGCATTGAGTATTCAGAGCAGCCAACCAGTTGATCTGTAGTACCTGTGGTTTCTTCATGATCTGGATGAAGAACGTGTGGTTCTTCATGGGGTACACGATGATCAGCACGTCTCCAAAGTCAGTGGGGATGATGCCGCGCCGGTAGTCCCTGCTGTGCTCCGACCACACTATGTGAACTTCATCGTTTCCCAGGTGACGCAGCTGCACCGGAACAAATCACAAGCTTTAGACATGGCTAGCAACGGTGATCACATTTTAAAAAACATATTGTCATTACTATAAAAAACAAATATAGGTTAGCTATTACCACAGCTCTGGGTGTTGTGACAATGTAAAACATCTCCTAATTTCAACTTTGATTGGAAATTCAAAGAACAAAAAAACATTTTAAAACCAATCATTGAAATGAACTTTACTCCAAATTGCATCCAATTTCCATGTTCTATTCATAAATACAACTTCAGTTAGGACAGAAATTACAGGAAATTGGCAGATTGTTATTTTAACTCTATTTTTGAACTAAGACATAGGAGCGAGAAAGGAGAAAGAACATTATTGTGGTTGACATGGACATTGAGTGATGGGCAAAGACCGGCCGTTCGATACCTCACCGGTCTTTACCCTTCATTAATGGAGTTGATCCCTGACCACATGACGTTACCAGAATAGACTGGGCCTAGTTATGGCCAAAGAGTAATTCCTGCCTAGGTGAAGAGATTAGGAATAACTCCTGTCCCTGATTATGTGGCATCATGACTGCTAAGACTGAGCCTCCACACTGACTGACTCGCTGAGAGAAGAAGAAAACATGTGCTAATGTACTTGGGTCTAATGAGCCATTAAGAAAACATGCACTCGCTACCCAAAAAATGCAATTAGCACATTCTATTATAACCCCTTAATTATGCTAATGGTTTAATGTTAAACAAATCCACAACCCGCTGATTGAACGTCGTGCTCACTGGTTGATCTCATCTGTACAGGCACAGGTCAGACCAGACAGACAGGGACAAATTAACCAAGAATGTTGAATATGCATGTCGAAGTTGCCCACAAAAATCCTAGGGATTTTAATTAACATTAGACATTTTACACAGAATGAGTTGAACCAAGAGGCAGGACTGTCTGGGTAAATGCTAATGCATCTTTGTGTTCTCCTTCAGCAAGCTCTCCAACACCAGGGAATATGTTTCATAATAAAAATACAAATGTTTGGTGGGTGCTAATATTTGTCCAATTTCATACATGTGCAAGTATGTATTATAAGCATGCGTGAATTGGAAATGTGTTTTTTGCAGAGAACGGCGTCACGGCGAAATTAGGAGTCATTTATTGTACCTGGCACAAGGTGCTCCTGTACAATGATCATGCTTTAATCAGCTTCTTGATATGCCACACCTGTCAGGTGGATGGATTATCTTGGCGAAAGAGAAATGCTCACTAAAAGGGATGTAAACAAATTTGTGCACAACAATTTTGAGAAATACACTTTTTGATTGTATGGAACATTATAAAAACAGCAGAGCAGGCCTCTCAGCAGTACAGTCCATTATAAAAACAGCAGAGCAGGCCTCTCAGCACTACAGTCCATTATAAAAACAGCAGAGCAGGCCTCTCAGCAGTACAGTCCATTATAAAAACAGCAGAGCAGGCCTCACAGCAGTACAGTCCATTATAAAAACAGCAGAGCAGGCCTCACAGCAGTACAGTCCATTATAAAAACAGCAGAGCAGGCCTCTCAGCAGTACAGTCCATTATAAAAACAGCAGAGCAGGCCACTCAGCAGTATAGTCCATTATAAAAACAACAGAGCAGGCCTCTCAGCAGTACAGTGCCTTACAAAAACAGCAGAGCAGGCCTCTCAGAAGTACAGTCCATTATAAAAACAACAGAGCAGGAGTCTCAGCAGTACAATCCATTATAAAAACAGCAGATCGGGCCTCTCTGCAGAACATTATAAAAAGCGCAGAGCAGGCCTCTCTGCAGAACATTATAAAAACAACAGAGCAGGCCTCTCAGAAGTATAGTCCATTATAAAAACAACAGAGCAGGCCTCTCAGCAGTACATTATAAAAACAGCAGAGCAAGCCTGCTAAGCAGAACAGTCCATTATAAAAACAGCAGAGCAAGCCTGCTAAGCAGTACAGTCCATTATAAAAACAGGAGAGCAGGCCTCTCAGCAGTATAGTCCATTATAAACACAGCAGAGCAGGCCTCACAGCAGTACAGTCCATTATAAAAACAGGAGAGCAGGCCTCACAGCAGTACAGTCCATTATAAAAACAGCAGAGCAGGCCTCACAGCAGTACAGTCCATTATAAAAACAGCAGAGCAGGCCTCACAGCAGTATAGTCCATTATAAACACAGCAGAGCAGGCCTCGCAGCAGTATAGTCCATTATAAAAACTAACAGAGCAGGCCTCTCAGCAGTACAGTCCATTATAAAAACAACAGAGCAGGCCTCTCAGCAGTACAGTCCATTATAAAAACAGCAGAGCAGGCCTCTCTGCAGAACATTATAAAAACCGCAGAGCAGGCCTCTCAGCAGTACAGTCCCTTACAAAAACAACAGAGCAGGCCTCTCAGCAGTATAGTCCATTATAAAAACAACAGAGCAGGCCTCTCAGCAGTACATTATAAAAACAACAGAGCAGGCCTCTCAGCAGTACATTATAAAAACAACAGAGCAGGCCTCACAGCAGTACAGGCCATTATAAAAACAACAGAGCAGGCCTCACAGCAGTACAGTCCATTATAAAAACAACAGAGCAGGCCTCACAGCAGTACAGTCCATTATAAAAACAGCAGAGCAGGCCTCTCAGCAGTACATTCCATTATAAAAACAGCAGAGCAGGCCTCTCAGCAGTACAGTCCATTATAAAAACAACAGAGCAGGCCTCTCAGCAGTACAGTCCATTATAAAAACAACAGAGCAGGCCTCTCAGCAGTACAGTCCATTATAAAAACAACAGAGCAGGCCTCTCAGCAGTACAGTCCATTATAAAAACAGCAGAGCAGGCCTCTCAGCAGTACAGTCCATTATAAAAACAGCAGAGCAGGCCTCTCAGCAGTACAGTCCATTATAAAAACAGCAGAACAGGCCTCTCAGCAGTACAGTCCATTATAAAAACAGCAGAGCAGGCCTCACAGCAGTACAGTCCATTATAAAAACAGCAGAGCAGGCCTCACAGCAGTACAGTCCATTATAAAAACAACAGAGCAGGCCTCACAGCAGTACAGTCCATTATAAAAACAGCAGAGCAGGCCTCACAGCAGTACAGTCCATTATAAAAACAACAGAGCAGGCCTCTCAGCAGTACAGTCCATTATGAAAACAGCAGAGCAGCAGCCCAGTTAAGCCATGGTGCCTGAGGCTGGTAGTGAGCGTGAGGCCGCCGGGTGCCGCTCGCTCTGACATTAGGACCCTACATGGCCTGACCCCCACCTCACAGGTCACTCCTGTAACCATATTACCACAACCAGCTGCTGCCCTCAAGCCCACAATTGGATTGGAGGAATTCACATTCTTTTTCCTAATTTTCCTTTCTGGTTTAAATGGGGCCCGTTTTTTCCTTTCTTTCTTTCTTTCCCTCAGACAGACAATCTGGCCAGCGAAAGCCTCCCCCACCCCACTACACACAGTACGCACTTGAGAGCGGGCGGGTGGGCGAGGCTGAACGTTTTATTTGTAAAATGACAGAGAAACTTCCTGCCTGGATGCCGATAAAGCCTCTTTTTCATCCCAATCTTACCCCTCCCCTCCCTCCCACCCCCTTTAAGCCTCCACACCCGCTGCCGAGCTGCCAATTTCTGTATCGCCTGTGGCTAGCGCGGGGTTCTGGGAGGAGAGGAGTGCAATTACAGGGGCTCCCAGTCAAATGAATCGAAGAGGGCCAACGGCACACACCAGTGCCTCACACCAGCTAGCCAAAATCGAATCGTGCGCATGCTAACTAATTTCCGCAGCCACCGAGCACAGGTTCAGTATGGGGTCGGTGCAGAACTGTTTTTTGGGGCGAGGGGGGAAGGGATGTGTTGGTGGTGCGGAGGTGGTATATGAGGAGGGCCTGATGAATTTCCTATCTTCGTGGGACACCGCATGAGAAGATAGGCTGCATGGGCAGGGGCTTCGCAGCTCATTTCTCCATGCTAACTGCTGCTGGTGTGCTACAGCCAGGGAAACAGCTGAAGCGCCCATCGATCGCTCCCAGCGTCACGGCCGGAATGGGATAAAAAGGTCCTGCCGGCATCCGCCTGGCCCCTGCCCTGACAGGGTCAGCTAATGGCTGAATTTGGGCCCCAGTCACTGCACCCAGGGAGGGGGGCAGGAAGGGTGAACAGGTCCAGGAATCACAGTCATTACCGTAGCCACACATGCCTCTTCTCACACGCCTGCTCCTCTCTCTACTCCTCAGGCCTGCCCAGGGTTTACTAATCAATGCCAGAACACAGGAGTCACATCACCTGATCTCAGCTTAGCACAGAGTGAAGAGCCAAGACAGCACACATATAGACAGGGTCATTTCACTCTGTATACTGTTTGAAGCCTTTTTTTGTATGGGTCGATCCACCAATTAGTGCCTTTTGAGTAGTGTAACTTGGTGAAAAAAAACTTATGTCACCTCATTTTTACAAATCGGACATAGAGACCACATGTTCAACTGAACGTTCAATTAAAAAAAATGTTGTGCCTAATAAAGTAACAGTTGACCGTAACAGCGTTGACAACATCATCTTAAATCAGCCAAATCCCCTTGAGACAGGGGGAATGGAAGCTTGTTGTGTGGAACAGGGAGGGGAAATTGAATGAAAGATTCACCAAAAATGAACATTCTTAAAACATTTCTATGGGTAACAGGGTTGACGTGTTATGCTCGACAAACTCACTTTTCACCACAAAGCACCAGAAAGTGGCAAAATAGTTCTAAACGCATGTGAGCTGGTTCTACTCTATGATTTGACTATGAGATGTTCAATGTCTTTTCTGATTTAAAAAAAAATTAAAGCAGCAATCAGCATTTAAAAGCTTTCTCCCCAACCGTTTCAGTAATAAAAAGCAGTGTGATAGGGCTGGACAAATGTAACCACTCAAATTAACAGACAGCGATATTGATGCAAGGACAGAGCATGCATGATATCAAATTTATACTTTTAACCATGTTTTGAGGCTATATAGTGTTTCTTTCCATTTACCATTTTCTTTTGTAAAATAAGCTTATATTTTAGGTTCTGATGGCGTATGACTGTTGAACTAAGCTTATGAGGCATTTATAAGTTATATTATTCAAGAATTAATGGGTACATTGAATGAATTCCAAAATTGATGAATCAACTGCAATCTGCAGATTGCCCCTTTAAAAAGGAATAGTTTCACCATATTAAAATGAAAGTTTAGTTTACATAAGTGTTGACCATAAATGAGGGACAGGTTGTTGTTTTCTTTTTATCTTACAACAAATCACCAATAAAATAAAAAAAATAATCATCTTTAGAAATTACTATCAAAGCAACAAAATAACTAGGGCTTTACAAAGATGGTGAAAACAACTGACAGTTGTGAATCTGATGCAACCAAAGAGCTACTGCCCCCTTACCCGGGAAAGCACCGAACAACAGACAGGGACGTTGGACCATCGAAGACGCGCAAATATGTGATGAGAACTACATTGAGTTGGGGTTCACTTATATTGAGAGTAGTGCCTTTCCTCAGCCACAGTGTGTTATATGTGCAAAATAAGTATTTCACAACTCCATGACACCTTCACTCTTGTGCAGACATTTAGAAACAAAACATGCCAATTTGAAAATTAAGCCACGTGAGTTTTTGGAGTGAGAATTAAGATGACTTTCGAGTAGTAAGACATGTATAAAAGCAACAGATACCATTAATTACTGCTTTGCATACAAGCCAGTGAATTATATGAGTTACAGGTGGATGAGTCAACAGACGTGGCAGGCCTGGCACAGCTCCTGGTACATGTCGGTTATGTTTATGAGGCGTCAATTAAGGAAGACATCCTCTTCTGTAAACCACTGGAAACCAGGACAACATGAGAGGATAGTTTTAAAGTAGTGGACAGCTTTGTGATATAAAATGGACTTTGGTGGTCAAAATGTGTTGGTATCTGTACTGATGGCGCAAAAGCCATAACAGGGAGACATAGTGGAGTGGTAACACACGTGTAAGCAGTTGCTCCCGACTCCCGGGTACACTGCAGCATCCACCGAGAGGCTCTTGCTGCCAAGGGAATGACTGACAGCTCGAAAGATGTTTTGGACACTACAGGGAAAATGGTTAACTTTGTTCATTTAAAGCAAGGCCCTGCACTCTCGTGTATTTTCTGCATTATGCAATGCTATGGGCAGCGACCATGTAACGCTTTTACAACATACAGAAGTGTGCTGGTTATCAAGGGGCAAAGCATTGACATGTTTTTTTAAATTGAGAGACGAGCTTAAAGTTTTCTTTACTGACATCATTTTCACATGTCTGACCGCTTGCATGGTGATGCATTTCTTACACGACTGGCCTATCTGGGTGATGTTTTTTCTTGCCTGAATGATCTGAATCTAGTATTACAGGGACTCTCCACAACGATATTCAATGTGTGGGACAAAATTGAGGCTATGATTAAGAAGTTGGAGCTCTTCTCGGTCTGCATTAACAAGGACAACATACAGGTCTTTCCATCATAGTATGATTTTTGTGTGCAAATGTACTCAAGCTTCCGGACAATGTCAAATGTGATGTAGCGAAGCACCGGAGTGAGTTGGGTGCGCACGCAGGTACTTCCCCAAAATGGATGACACCAACAACTGGATTCGTTATTCCTTTCATGCCCTGTCTCCAATCCACTTACCGATATCTGAACAAGAGCCTCATCGAAATTGCAACAAGCGGTTCTGTGAAAATTTTATTTAATCAGAAGCCACTGCCAGATTTCTGGATTGGGCTGCGCTCAGATTATCCTGCCTTGGCAAATCGCGCTGTTAAGACACTGATGCCCTTTGCAACCACGTACCTATGTGAGAGTGGGTTCTCGGTCCTCGCTAGCATGAAAACTAAATAAAGGCAGAGACTATGTGGAAAATGTTTTAAGACTGGGACTCTTTCCAATACAACCAAACAGAGTTATGTGCAACCTTTCAAGCACACCCTTCTCATTAATTTGAGGTGAGTTATTCACAATTTTCGATGAACAAATAAAGTTCCCACGAGCCGGGTTGTGACAAACTCACAACTTTTTATGTTTAATAAATGTATCGTATAGTGTGTGTGGCAGGCTTACAATGATGGCAAAACACTAAATTTGAGAGTGCGCTGACCCTGGTGCTAAAGAGGGTACGCAGCTGGAGGTTGAATGTTTGAAGGGGTACGGGACTATAAAGTTTGGGAACCACTGATCTGGAAGGAGTAATATTCACAAGTACCTTTTTGGTGAGGCAGTCGTCAGAGTTGGACGGCATGCGTGTGGACACATGCAAGATGACTTCCATCGTGGAGGTAGCGTAGTAGGGAGCCGTGTGTCCTGTGCTGCCGTTCCTCTGAAGCCCTCCCATGAAGCCACAGTGTGTGGCTAGATCCACCTGAGGGGGACACAACACGGTTAGGAGAGCGTGATGTCAGTGTGCGTGTGTCAGAGAGAGTGACGAGATGCAGGGCAGGGTTTCCGATAGCCGGTAATAGCCAGCTTCTGGCCCAAAAAATAAATAGAAAAGCCAATACATACAATTGCTGCTGGCCAACGGTCCAGGAGAAAAAGAAAAGAATCCCATTGCATAATAATGCTTTTTAGCCTATTCATTGATGGAAATATTACTCCATGTAAATGCATTTGAATAGTCATACTTATAGTTCTATAGCTATGGTACTCAACTCTGACCCTACGAAGTTTAGAGCCTGCTGGTTTTCTGTTCTACCTGATAATTAATTGCAGACACTTTTGTCCCATGTCTAAATCAGTCCCTGATTACAGGGGAACAATTTTAAAAATGCAGTGGTTTGGTTTGAGAGATCTACAGGTTAATTTGCATAATATGGTGAAATTAAACTGCCGTGTGTACAGTATATTCGTTTTGTATCTTATGTATCGCAAGTGTACAGCATACAGATACAGAGCCTTTCAGCAGAAAATATGTCAGACAGCGTAAGAGCTGCTGCTTCAGCACCTCAAATAGCAAATGCATAGGCAATGAAAGGCAGGCTTCATCAGTTTCATCATCAATTTTTCTTGGGTCACTATAACTATATTTATTTTGCCAATTGGATTGATCCCCTCTACCACACGGAACCCCACTAATCTACCGACAGAAATGCACGAGGTGGCTAAAAACAGACCTCCATCCTATGCTAGCTTGCTACCCATGGCTCGACTAGCTGTCTGAATCGCCATGACCCCAACCAACCCCACTACTCCCTGGACCCTTATGATCACTCGACTAAGCATGCCTCTCCTTAATGTCAATATGCCTGGTCCATTGCTATTCTGGTTAGTGTTTATTTGCTTATTTCACTGTAGGACCTCTAGCCCTGCTCATTATACCTTAACCAACCTTTCAGTTCCACAACCCACACATGCGATGACATCACCTGGTTTCAATGATGTTTCTAGAGACAATATCTCTCTCATCATCACTCAATGCCTAGGTTTACCTCCACTGTATTCATATCCTACCATACCTTTGTCTGTACATTATACCTTGAAGCTATTTTATCGCCTTTTACTCTCTGTTCCAGACGTTCTAGATGACCAATTCTCATAGCTTTTAGTTGTACCCTTATCCTACTCCTCCTCTGGTGAAGTAGAGGTGAATCCAGGCCCTGCAGTGCCTAGCCCCACTCCTATTCCCCAGGCGCTTTCCTAAGTTTGTTTTATTCACTGCTATAGCACACTCTGCCAACCCGGAGGTTCTAGCCGTGTCTGAATCCTGGCTTAGGAAAACCACCAAAAATGCAGAAATTTTCATCCCTAACTACAACATTTTCAGACAAGATAGAACGACCAAAGGGGGCGGTGTTGCAATCTACTGCAAAGATAGCCTGCAGAGTTCTGTCCTACTATCCAGGTCTGTACTCAAACAATTTGAACTTCTACTTTTAAAAATCCACCTCTCTAAAAACAAGTCTCTCACCGTTGCAGCCTGCTATAGACCACCATCTGCCCCCAGCTGTGCTCTGGACACCATATGTGAACTGATTGCCCCCCATCTATCTTCAGAGCTCGTGCTACTAGGCGACCTAAACGGGAACATGCTTAACAACCCAGCCACCCTCAATCTCACACAAATTATCAATGAACCTACCAGGGTACCCCAAAGCCGTAAACACGGACACCCTCATAAATATCATCCTAACCAACTTGCCCTCTAAATACACCTCTGCTGTTTTCAACCAAGATCTCAGCGATCACTGCCTCATTGCCTGCATCGGTAATGGGTCAGCAGTCAAACGACCTCCACTCATCACTGTCAAACGCTCCCTGAAACACTTCAGCGAGCAGGCCTTTCTAATCGACCTGGCCGGGGTATCCTGGAAGGATATTGATCTCGTCCCGTCAGTAGAGGACGCCTTGTAAATTTAAAAACAAAATGCCTTCCTCACCATCTTAAATAAGCATGCCCCATTCAAGAAATGTAGAACCAGGAACAGAAATCGCCCTTGGTTCTCTCCAGACCTGACTGCCCTTAACCAACACAAAAACATCATATGGTGTTTGGCATTTGCATCGAACAGCCCCCGTGATATGCAACTTTTCAGGGAAGCTAGAAACCAATATACACAGGCAGTTAGAAAAGCCAAGGCTAGCTTTTTCAAGCAGAAATTTGCTTCCTGCAACACTAACTCAAAAAGCTTCTGGGACACTGTAAAGTCCATGGAGAATAAGAACACCTCCTCCCAGTTGCCCACTGCACTGAAGATAGGAAACACTGTCACCACCGACAAATCAACTTTAATTGAGAATTTCAACAAGCATTTTTCTACGGCTGGCCATGCTTTCCACCTGGCTACCCCTACCCCGGTCAACAGCACGGCACCTCCCAAAGCAACTCGCCCAAGCCTTCCCCATTTCTCCTCCTCCCAAATCCAGTCAGCTGATGTTCTGAAAGTGCGGCAAAATCTGGACCCCTACAAATCAGCTGGGCTAGACAATCTGGACCCTTTCTTTCTAAAAACTATCTGCAGAAATTGTTGCCACCCCTATTACTAGCCTGTTCAACCTCTCTTTAGTGTTATCTGAGATTCCTAAAGATTGGAAAGCAGCTGCGGCCATCGCCCTCTTTAAAGGGGGGACACTATTGACCCAAACTGCTACAGACCTAAATCTATCCTACCCTGCCTTTCTAAGGTCTTCGAAAGCCAAGTCAACAGATTACCGACCATTTCAAATCCCACAATACCTTCTCTGGTATGCATTCGGGTTTCAGAGCTGGTCATGGGTGCACCTCAGCCATGCTCAAGGTTCTAAACGATATCATAACTGCCATCGATAAGAAACAATACTGTGTAGCCGTATTCATTGATCTGGCCAAGGCTTTCGAATCTGTCAATCACCACATCCTCATCGGCAGACTCGACAGCATTGGTTTCTCAAATGATTGCCTTGCCTGGTTCACCAACTACTTCTCTGATAGAGTTCAGTGTGTCAAATCGGAGGGTCTGTTGTCCGGACCTCTGGCAGTCTGTAGGGGGTGCCACATGGTCCAATTCTTCGAATGACTCTCTTCTTTGTATACATCAATGATGTCGCTCTTGCTGCTGGTGAGTCTCTGATCCACCTCTACGCAGACGACACCATTCTGTATACTTCTGGCCCTTATTTGGACACTGTGTTAACAACCCTCCAGGCGACTTCAATGCCATACAACTCTCCTTCCGTGGCCTCCAATTGCTCTTAAATACAAGTAAAACTAAATAAATGCTCTTCAACCGATCGCTGCATGCACCTGCCCGCCTGTCCAACATCACTACTATGGATGGCTCTGACTTAGAATATGTGGAAACTACAAATACCTAAGTGTCTGGTTAGACTGTAAACTCTTCCTCCAGACTCACATCAAACATCTCCAATCCAAAGTTAAATATACAATTAGCTTCCTATTTCGCAACAAAGCATCCTTCACTCATGCTGCCAAACATACCCTTGTAAAACTGACCATCCTACCAATCCTCGACTTCTGCGATGTCATTTACAAAATAGTCTCCAATACCCTACTCAATAAATTGGATGCAGTCTATTACAGTGCCATCCGTTTTGTCACCACAGCCCCATATACTACCCACCACTGCGACCTGTACGCTCTCGTTTGCTCATCCCCGCTACATACTCGTCGCCAAACCCACTGCCTCCAGGTCATCTACAAGACCCTGCTAGGTAAAGTCCCCCCTTATCTCAGCTCGCTCGTCACCATAGCAGCACCCACCTGTAACACGTGCTCCAGCAGGTATTTCGCTCTGGTCACCCCCAAAATCAATTCTTCCTTTGGCCGCCTATCCTTCCACTTCTCTGCTGCCAATGACTGGAACGAACTACAAAAATCTCTGAAACTGGAAACACTTATCTTCCTCACTAGCTTTAAGCACCAGCTGTCAGAGCAGCTCACAGATTACTGCACCTGTGCATAGCCCATCTATAATTTAGCCCGAACAACTACCTCTTTCCCTACTGTATTTATTTATTTTGCTCCTTTGCACCACATTATTTCTATCTCTACTTTGCACATACTTCCACTGCAAATCAACCATTCCAGTGTTTTACTTGCTATATTGTATTTACTTCGCCACCATGGCCTTTTTTTGCCTTTACCTCCCTTATCTCACCTCACTTGCTCACATTGTATATAGACTTGTTTTTCTACTGTATTATTGACTGTATGTTTGATTTACTCCATGTGTAACTCTGTGTTGTTATGTGTCGAATCTGCTTTGCTTTATCTTGAGCAGGTAGCAATTGTAAATGAGAACTTGTTCTCAACTTGCCTATCTGGTTAAATAAAGGTGAAAAAATCAGCTCGTGGCACACCACTTTACAATGAGCTGGAGGTAGTACGCTTTCTGAAAACATATACATTTTACTACATATTATGAGGCATGTCTTACCTTGCATCAAAGTAGCCTTACCAAAATCAGACGACATCCGTGGAGGCAATTCTTTTCTAATCAACTTTCTTTCATTGTCCAGGAGCCAAAGGCACAATCGTAGTCATATTAGCAACCCATGCTAGTTGTTGCATATTACATCTTCCCTCTTTCTACATTTCTAATGGATATTTTCATCTGTTACATGAAACCACTCGCATGTGCAGTGTGCTTTTGACAATGGTATTTTCCCACTAATTGCATTATTGCTGTCCTTTTATAATCTGAAGAAATAAAAGTGTATCAACATTTTAAGCTAAACTTTCTGATCTGTTGCATCAAATGTAGCCTAGGCATACTGGTTGTATGAATCTGGGATCTATCGTCTCAAGACTGTCCCAGAGTCTGTTTGGATGAGGCTATTTCTTTCTCGACAAGCTGACCAATAGAATAGGTACACTTTTCTACTATGGGTGATAGTAGATTGACATAGGTAGTGATTTTGCTGTTTGTTACTCATCTTATTGGCTGAGGAAAAGTAAATATGGACAATTATTCTAACAACTTCAAAGTGCCCATCATAACTCAGTAAGGACTGCACATCGTTGCATCCTCAACTTGCATGTTCTGTTAATATGAATTACCATAATCTAAATATGATTTATGTCATCATGAGCACCATGGGTGGACGCACTAATCAGAGTTATGCACCCAATGCACATGGGTCCGGTAAATTTCTCAAATGTCCGGTAAATTAAAATGCTGCCAGTCAAATGTCCAGCGCCACAATTTCCTAATGGAAACCCTGCTGCAGGGGTGTGTGTGTGTGTGTGTGTACCTCCCATCCCAGGCCAGACACAAAATCCTCGTAGGTCTGACTGCCTGCGCTGTTGGACAGGATGGAGTATTTGTCCTCCTGACCCTCCCCGATGTAGAACACAGCGATCTTGTGTGTCTCCCTGCTGTTAAGACCAACACACAGACCTGTCGTTAGAACAATGGACCTAGCGAAGCTACAATGCTCTACCTCCACACTCCCAGTTAATATGGGCGTGCTTTGAAATGTGAACTACAAACCACCAAACGAAACCTGGTCTCAAAAGCAAAACTAATTATATTTGGCTAAAATCTGTGGCACTTCATTTAGTATGAAATATTACTTTATGTTAGGTTACATTACATTGGCCTACAAATGTAATAGCAGTCATTCAATATAATATGAATTGCAGGACGTATAGTGTGTTACAAATTACAATTCGTAACATAATAGTTAGGTTAAGGTTAAGGATAGGGTTAGGATTTAGGTTAAAGTTAAGGGAAAGGTTAGCTAACATGCTAAGAGGTTGCAAAGTAGGGAAAAGCAGTAAGCAGTTAACTGACTAGGTATCCCCCTTTCCCTTTCCTAGTTACAAAGTTGCTAATTAGCTAAAATGCTAAAGTTGTTTGTGATGAGATTCGAACACAACCTTTGGGTTGCTAGACATTCAAGTAACCTACTGTCCTATCGAACGTAACATATCATACTAAATCTGAGTGCCACTGATTTTAGTAAAATATCATATGCTTTGCTCTGAGACCAGGCTGTCAAACCTACATTTCCAAACAATACTGTGCAAATTCCAAAAAGTAATTGTAGCAAATATGGTTAATATTAGAGAAAACAACATGTGTCTTCATTTAACAAAAATGTAACCTTTATTTAACGAGGCAAGTCAGTTAAGAACAAATTCTTATTTACCATGACGACCTACCAGGGAACAGTGGGTTAACTCCCTTGTTCAGGGGCAGAATGACAGATTTTGACCTTGTCAGCTCAGGGATTCGATCAAGCAACCTTTCAGTTACTTTGCCCAACGCTCTAACCACTAGGCTAACCTAAGCCCACTAATGAAGTTTCTTAAGAGTTAGTGTACAATAGTATATGTGTTTACTGCCCCTCCCCCCCGTCATGTGACAAACAAAACAAGAGCAGACACAGAGTTCCACCCCTGCGCTTCAACGTTGTCATGGCGGAGCATGGTGCTGTGTTAAATTGGGGGCATTTTGGATGCTTCGACACAGGTTGCCTTGTCTGGCAAAATCCTGGGGGCATTCTTTAATAAGCCCCAGTCATTAGCAGTGTGAAGTGCCTATTGATCGCTGTGCGTGAGTACTGCCTAGCTGTGATCAGCCCGAGATGGTGTAGATTAGGAGGAGAGGAGGGGAAGGCAGAGTGAAGCAGTTTTAATACGTGTCACCTTGAGAGTGTGATCTTTACTGATTTAGAGGAAGAGAATCTTCATTAGCAGACGTAGGTTGCAGGGTGGCCTAGTGGTTAGAGCGTTGGACTAGTAACCGAAAGGTTGCAAGTTCAAACCCCCGAGCTGACAAGGTACAAATCTGTTGTTCTGCCCCTGAACAGGCAGTTAACCCACTGTTCCTAGGCTGTCATTGAAAATGAGAATTTGTTCTTAACGGACTTGCCTAGTTAAATAAAGGTAAAAATGTTTTTTTTTTAAAGTTTAGAGTAATGACGGACATGGAAAGCTGCGATATTTCAGGCTTAGCTAGAATACCTAGGTGAAATCTAGGATGGTTTGTTCAAAAGGTCTTGCTTAGAGATTCAGTAAGTTCCTTTTATGCCGAACAAGTAAATCATACATGCCAGTGTTACTTAGGGATACAGTGTGTGCTGAAGAGGCCCTAAATAATCAGTGTACAAGAACATACCACTGCCTGGAATCCAAATTCTTCAGTTCTCTCAAAAGTTTTGAGTTCTTCTTCAGGAGATGAAAGCTTTTCCTGAAAAGGAATAAACAAATTTGAACTTGAAAAGCATCCAGATGGGACTTGACATGTACCAGTGTACCAGTGTACCAGTGCATGCTATTTTTTGAATGGTAAAAAGCAGATTGAAATTAGGATAAGAAAGCTTCATGTTTAACTTTTGGTCTGACGAGTAACAGGTGCAAACAGGTTTAAATTGAGCTCCGAGACCATTACTAATCTACAATTGGGCACAGTTTCCCTGTGGAGAGCAGATTAACACAACACACCCTGCCAGGCATTTCCTTGTACTTTTTCTCTCCCACTTTCTCTCTCTCTGTGAGGTATTCTTCTAACTAGTCTATAGCTGTGGATGTGGTGGTGTTGTGCTTTGCTCTGTACCTGTGGTCCCATGAGTTCATGCCCAGGTCGTTGAGTAGCAGTCTGCAGAAGTAGAAGAGAGCTTTGGGCTCCTGGTGAACGGGTTCTCTCTGGCTGGTGGCCTTGACGCTCACGTCTGCGTTCCACCTCTTCACCTGCTCCTCCTCCTGCTGCATCTGCCTGAGGATGGCCTCCATGATGGCCCCCTCCTGCTCCAGGTTCATCCCACAGGGAGAGGGGGCTGGCTGGTTGAGCCTCAGCCGGGGCTGGGGCAGGCACTCAGGGCTGCTGTATCCCAGGTCTTCTAGGAGCTGGTCCAGGCCATCTACCTCCTCCTCATCACAGCCTGACTGGGAGTCCCAGCCAGGGGGGTTGGAGCGCTCGGAGGTGCCTGGTGAGGTGGGCTTGGAGGTGGAGTGGTTGTAGGGGTCTGAGGTGCCTGATGAGGTAGGCTTGGTGGTGGAGTGGTTGGAGGGGTCTGAGGTCCTCTGATGCATGCCGTTGACTCCCTCCTGGGTGCGGTAGAGGACCCCTCCGTCCCAGGAGTACTTTCCAGAGATGTCCCTGACGATGACCCGTACCTGGGAGGAGTTGTCGTGGGGTTCCCCTGGATCAGAGGGCTCCGAGGGCACCTGGAGGTAGGACACCAGGGTGCTGTCGTTGAACACAAACAGCTGCAGGTTGGGGCTCTTGAACACCTCAGAGGAGAGTTCTGATGACTCCACAAAGGGGTTGTCGTGGTTCTCACTGACCAGGCTGTGCAGGAGGGCGGGGCCACCACTGAGGGGATGGTGGCCCAGGTGGTTCACAAGGTGTGTCATGATCATCCGTGCCGTCAGAGGGATGAGCTCCATATTCCGTCTTTTCTTCTCTGGAAGCAAGAGGAGAACAGGAATAAGATGGTCTAAAGACATCCTGAGAGACAAATCATTTCGTTAACCCTGTAAATAACCCCCCTGTTTACATGTATTTTATACAGGGAAGTCAAGACCCAGCACATGGACTTTGTTATGTATCGTATGCACTCATGTTTTTGATGTTTTGTGTGGACCCCAGGAAGAGTAGCTGCTGCATGTGCATTTTACATGTATATTTTCATACTTGTTTTCGTACTGCGCAACAGCTAATGTGCAACAGCTAATGTGCAACAGCTAAAGGGGATCCTTATATAAACTATAGTAAATTCATTAAGCAGTTCTCAATTCTCTGGCCTTTTTACACAAAGCTAGCTTTTCCTTCATAATAACTAATGGCGTTGTTTTTCATTTCTCACAACGGTTATGGCCAACACACCTCTGCCATAAATAAGTAGGTAGCATCTAATCATGGGAGACAACTTTGAAAAGGCCATTGAGTCTGCTGCAATGGGCGGGGAGAGAAAAGACTGGCAAAGTGCTAATGAGAAGCAGGTCTTTACAGCACGGTGAATAGAGTGCTGCTCCCTGAATCAGATTGATTTAAATGCTCAGAACTATTCCAAAATGAAAGAGTTACGATAGGGGGGAAAAAAAAGAAGATGCGCTCCGCATTGTGACAGTGCTATCAATACCATCATCCCTCATCAAAGTGGAGAAAGCTCTTTAGAGAGGCTGCATTAGAGATACACAAGCCCTTTGATGAGACTTAATCAATATGATCTCGAGGGGAATGCATAGTGCTCTTTGGCTGCTCTTCTGTAGTTTCTAACTAGACTTTGTAGCGCTGTATGAAAAGTAATGACATAAGCTAGATATTTCAGCTGGGCTTAGCCAACATTGCGTCAATGGGTACGTTCTTTTGGTTGAAAGAGAAAATGACTTCTGAAACATTAGTGGAGGAAACGGCCGTTGTAAAGAAATACTCTAATACATAACCTAATGGCACCACAAGGTCACTAATAAATATCATTTTTAGATGTCTCTTGGATAATGGGTCCTCTCCCTGGGGCAGAGCACTAATGGCTACCTCTTTAAACATTCCATTCCATGTGTTAGTCTAGTCAATATTAGGTCAAAACATTAACATTTAATAGAGTAGCTACCTCCAAATGGAAGGCTACCTATTAAAAACTTACATCTCCCTGTAAATCCCCTTACTGCCCATTTCCCAGGTGGTTTGGGAGAGGAAGAGTGTGGTCTGGATGAGGAAGAGTAATATGTAAAACAAGCAGGGGCAGCTAGGCACATATTACTTGGATGACAGGGTACTCGAAAGCATTCCAACGCTCTCTAACGCTCAAACGCACCGTTTCTCACACGCAAACGCACCGTCTCAAAAGCGCAAACGCACCGTCTCTAAAGCTCAAACGCACCGTCTCTAAAGCTCAAACGCACCGTCTCTAACGCTCAAACGCACCGTCTCTAACGCTCAAATACACCGTCTCTAACGCTCAAACGCACCGTCTCTAACGCTCAAACGCACCGTCTCTAACGCTCAAACGCACCGCTTCTAACGCTCAAACGCACCGTCTCTAACGCTCAAACGCACCGCTTCTAACGCTCAAACGCACCGTCTCTAACGCTCAAACGCACCGCTTCTAACGCTCAAACGCACCGTCTCTAACGCTCAAACGCACCGCTTCTAACGCTCAAACGCACCGTCTCTAACGCTCAAACGCACCGCTTCTAACGCTCAAACGCACCGCTTCTAACGCTCAAAAGCACCGTCTCTAACGCTCAAACGCACCGTCTCTAAAGCTCAAACGCACCGTCTCTAAAGCTCAAACGCACCGTCTCTAAAGCTCAAACGCACCGTCTCTAACGCACAAACGCACCGCTTCTAACGCTCAAACGCACCGTCTCTAACGCTCAAACGCACCGTCTCTAACGCTCAAACGCACCGTCTCTAAAGCTCAAACGCACCGTCTCTAAAGCTCAAACGCACCGTCTCTAACACGCAAACGCACCGTCTCTAACGCTCAAACGCACCGTCTCTAAAGCGCAAACGCACCGTCTCTAAAGCTCAAACGCACCGTCTCTAACGTACAAACGCACCGTCATTAACGCTGAAACGCACCGTCATTAACGTTGAAACGCACCGTCTCTAAAGATGAAACGCACCGTCTCAAACGCACCGTCTCTAACGTACAAACGCACCGTCATTAACGCTGAAACGCACCGTCATTAACGCTGAAACGCACCGTCTCTAAAGCACAAACGCACCGTCTCTAACGCAAACGCACCGTCTCTAAAGCACAAACGCACCGTCTCTAACGCTCAAACGCACCGTCTCTAACGCTCAAACACACCGTCTCTAACGCAAACGCACCGTCTCTAACGCTCAAACACACCGTCTCTAACGCACCATCTCTAATGCAAACGCACCGTCTCTAAAGCACAAACGCACCGTCTCTAAAGCACAAAAGCACCGTCATTAACGCTGAAACGCACCGTCTCTAACGCTCAAACGCACCGTCTCTAATGCACAAACGCACCGTCTCTAAAGCACAAAAGCACCGTCATTAACGCTCAAACGCACCGTCTCTAACGCTCAAACGCACCGTCTCTAACGCACAAACGCACCGTCTCTAACGCACAAACGCACCGTCTCTAACGCTCAAACGCACCGTCTCTAACGCTCAAACGCACCGTCTCTAACGCACAAACGCACCGTCTCTAAAGCACAAACGCACCGTCTCTAACGCTCAAACGCACCGTCTCTAACGCACAAACGCACCGTCTCTAAAGCTCAAACGCACCGTCTATAACGCTCAAACGCACAGTCTCTAACGCGCAAACGCACCGTCTCTAACGCGCAAACGCACCGTCTCTAACGCGCAAACGCACCGTCTCTAACGCTCAAACACACCGTCTCTAACGCACCATCTCTAACGCAAACGCACCGTCTCTAAAGCACAAAAGCACCGTCTCTAAAGCACAAAAGCACCGTCTCTAAAGCTCAAACGCACCGTCTCTAAAGCTCAAACGCACCGTCTCTAAAGCTCAAACGCACCGTCTCTAACGCACAAACGCACCGTCTCTAAAGCTCAAACGCACCGTCTCTAACGCTCAAACGCACCGTCTCTAACGCTCAAACGCACCATCTCTAAAGCACAAACGCACCGTCTCTAACGCTCAAACGCACCGTCTCTAACGCACAAACGCACCGTCTCTAAAGCTCAAACGCACCGTCTATAACGCTCAAACGCACCGTCTCTAACGCACAAACGCACCGTCTCTAACGCTCAAACGCACCGCTTCTCACGCTCAAACGCACCGTCTCTAACGCTCAAACGCACCGTCACTAACGCTCAAACGCACCATCTCTAAAGCACAAACGCACCGCTTCTCAAGCTCAAACGCACCGTCTCTAACGCTCAAACGCACCGTCTCTAACGCACAAACGCACCGTCTCTAAAGCTCAAACGCACCGTCTATAACGCTCAAACGCACCGTCTCTAACGCTCAAACACACCGTCTCTAACGCACCATCTCTAACGCAAACGCACCGTCTCTAAAGCACAAAAGCACCGTCTCTAAAGCTCAAACGCACCGTCTCTAAAGCTCAAACGCACCGTCTCTAACGCAAACGCACCGTCTCTAAAGCACAAAAGCACCGTCTCTAAAGCTCAAACGCACCGTCTCTAAAGCTCAAACGCACCGTCTCTAACGCACAAACGCACCGTCTCTAACGCACCGTCTATAACGCTCAAACGCACCGTCTCTAAAGCTCAAACGCACCATCTCTAACGCAAACGCACCGTCTCTAAAGCACAAAAGCACCGTCTCTAAAGCTCAAACGCACCGTCTCTAAAGCTCAAACGCACCGTCTCTAACGCACAAACGCACCGTCTCTAACGCACCGTCTATAACGCTCAAACGCACCGTCTCTAACGCTCAAACGCACCGTCTCTAACGCTCAAACGCACCGTCTCTAACGCTCAAACGCACCGTCTCTAACGCTCAAACGCACCGTCTCTAACGCTCAAACGCACCGTCTCTAACGCACAAACGCACCGTCTCTAAAGCTCAAACGCACCGTCTATAACGCTCAAACGCACCGTCTCTAACGCTCAAACGCACCGTCTCTAAAGCACAAACGCACCGTCTCTAACGCTCAAACGCACCGTCTCTAACGCACAAACGCACCGTCTCTAACGCTCAAACGCACCGCTTCTCACGCTCAAACGCACCGTCTCTAACGCTCAAACGCACCGTCTCTAACGCACAAACGCACCGTCTCTAAAGCACAAACGCACCGCTTCTCACGCTCAAACGCACCGTCTCTAACGCTCAAACGCACCGCTTCTAACGCTCAAACGCACCGCTTCTAACGCTCAAACGCACCGTCTCTAAAGCTCAAACGCACCGTCTCTAAAGCTCAAACGCACCGTCTCTAACGCTCAAACGCACCGCTTCTAACGCTCAAACGCACCGTCTCTAACGCTCAAACGCACCGCTTCTAACGCTCAAACGCACCGCTTCTAACGCTCAAACGCACCGTCTCTAAAGCTCAAACGCACCGTCTCTAAAGCTCAAACGCACCGTCTCTAACGCACAAACGCACCGCTTCTAACGCTCAAACGCACCGTCTCTAACGCTCAAACGCACCGTCTCTAACGCTCAAACGCACCGTCTCTAAAGCTCAAACGCACCGTCTCTAACGCACAAACGCACCGTCTCTAAAGCTCAAACGCACCGTCTATAACGCTCAAACGCACCGTCTCTAACGCTCAAACGCACCGTCTCTAACGCTCAAACGCACCGTCTCTAAAGCACAAACGCACCGTCTCTAACGCTCAAACGCACCGTCTCTAATGCACAAACGCACCGTCTCTAACGCTCAAACGCACCGTCTCTAACGCACAAACGCACCGTCTCTAAAGCACAAACGCACCGCTTCTCACGCTCAAACGCACCGTCTCTAACGCACCATCTCTAACGCTGAAACGCACCGTCATTAACGCTGAAACGCACCGTCTCTAAAGCTCAAACGCACCGTCTCTAACGCACAAACGCACCGCTTCTAACGCTCAAACGCACCGTCTCTAACGCTCAAACGCACCGTCTCTAACGCTCAAACGCACCGTCTCTAAAGCTCAAACGCACCGTCTCTAAAGCTCAAACGCACCGTCTCTAACGCGCAAACGCACCGTCTCTAACGCGCAAACGCACCGTCTCTAACGCAAACGCACCGTCTCTAACGCAAACGCACCGTCTCTAACGCTCAAACACACCGTCTCTAACGCACCATCTCTAACGCAAACGCACCGTCTCTAACGTACAAACGCACCGTCATTAACGCTGAAACGCACCGTCATTAACGCTGAAACGCACCGTCTCTAAAGATGAAACGCACCGTCTCAAACGCACCGTCTCTAACGCAAACGCACCGTCTCTAACGCTCAAACACACCGTCTCTAACGCACCATCTCTAACGCAAACGCACCGTCTCTAAAGCACAAACGCACCGTCTCTAAAGCACAAACGCACCGTCATTAACGCTGAAACGCACCGTCTCTAACGCTCAAACACACCGTCTCTAACGCACAAACGCACCGTCTCTAACGCACAAACGCACCGTCTCTAACGCACAAACGCACCGTCTCTAACGCTCAAACGCACCGTCTCTAACGCGCAAATGCACCGTCTCTAAAGCACAAACGCACCGTCTAACGCACAAACGCACCGTCTCTAACGCGCAAACGCACCGTCTCTAAAGCACAAACGCACCGTCTCTAACGCACAAACGCACCGTCTCTAACGCTCAAACGCACCGTCTCTAACGCGCAAACGCACCGTCTCTAAAGCACAAACGCACCGCTTCTCACGCTCAAACGCACCGTCATTAACGCTGAAACGCAACGTCTCTAAAGCTCAAACGCACCGTCTCTAACGCTCAAACGCACCGTCTCTAACGCTCAAACGCACCGTCTCTAACGCGCAAACGCACCGTCTCTAACGCGCAAACGCACCGTCTCTAACGCACAAAGACACAAACGTACACAGCCCTCCTTTAATTTCTCTGTCAGCCCTAGAACAATCTCCTACACAGCAGGTACTAAATGGGTGGCGTCTCATCTGCCCATCCTGTCTCCTGCTGTGTTGGTGAAAGTGGTGAGGGCAGTGACAGTTGTCAGGTCTCAGGTCTACTTACCTTCGGCAACGGTGAGCAGGTTGCCAAAGTCTGCAGCAGTGTGTGAGGGCGGGGGCTCAGAATTTTTGACCTGGCCCAGCATGAGGAAGGGGTCGTAGTCAGTGGAGAGGTCAGACAGGCTCAGGAGGTAGTGACTCTGCTGGGTGTGCAGGTTGGAGCCAGAGATACAACAGTGAAGCACCTACCGAACAGGATTGAAGAGTCAACACCTAGTGGGTTAAAGCAACTACAAGAGAAAAACAGTGGTAATGTGGTAATCTTGCATGTGGCGGTAACCTTGGATACAGTCACTGCTACTGTTCCTTTGCATGGCTGGCTGCACAGCATCAACGAGCACATGGGACTCATAAATGAGGTACATCACACACTCAAACAGACACTCTACCCAGTCTGCCTGAGATTAAAGCACGCGACAGTGGAGGCATTGACCAACAGCGGGAGCCACTGAATAGCTGAACACTGATCTTACAGTATCTGAAACGCAGGTGAAGTGACTAAGTAAGTTACTAAGTAAGAGGAAAATTATACAGTTATCTCGAATGCAGAGGTTGCAAGTATGGAAGATAATCAGGGAGGCTTTGCTTATTGCACTTCGAATGGTTCAGGAACATACGGAGGAGGAATATATGGTCTGTTTGTCATGGTGAGACGGCCATCTAAGAGAAGAGAAGCTCTTTATTGCCACTAATCCATTTCTCCTGTGATGAGTGTATCGATCTGCATAACAGATGGCACGCCATCAGTCCGTTGGGTTGGCAGGACTAGATAAGACCCACTGGGTCAGTTGATTACACTGATTGGACAGGTTTACTCTGTTTGATTTAATTAAGATTTTATCCCCCTGCTCATGTTGCCACACACACACACACACACACACACACACACACACACACACACACACACACACACACACACACACACACACACACACACACACACACACACACACACACACACACACACACACACACACACACACACACACACACACACACACACACACACACACCTGTGTGCTGTAAGCAGAGAAGTGCTTGGAAGCTACGCCTGACATATCAGACAATAGCAAACTGTGGGGCCTCTTACACTGAGTGGGTGGACTTGGTAAACCCTTTGTGGAGGCTGGTCCATGTAAATGAATGGCTAATCCCATTCAACACACACACATACACACTTGGCTGAGGCTCAGAGGAGAGGCGCAGGTTCTGTCATCTGAAACAGTATTGTGTGGGGAAATGCAGACAGTATGTGGATTATTATGCCTAACAGTCCTCTGGGCATGGGGGGGGGATTAGAGTTTATGGTGAAAAGGCCAGAACCAACCAGCTGCCACACCAAAGCCCCAAAGTGGTTCCTCTGTGGAGGAGAAAAAACATCTTTGGCTTGCTTGACAACTAAGTGGCTGCACCTCACATAGCAACAGTTCCAGGAAGGTAACACACACCGAACAAACATGGATACGTGCAGATGTGCACAGAGGCACACTCGCTCACAGACGCACAAAAACACACACAAGCAAATAGACCACTCACGCACGCGTACGCACAGCGAGGGGAAGGTGCAGCTGCTGAGGCAGAGAGCAGATGGAGGAGCCGGAGTGGGAGCTCCAGCGAACCAATAAGGTCCAGAGCAATCATGCCTTTTACACAGACCAGCCTCGTGCTGTTAGGCACAAACATCAAAAAGTTCAAATCCTCAGCAGAGATGCAGAAATGTCCCATCTTTCTTCGTCATTGTATGAATGGCTCACTTGAGTGTAATCTGCTCATTGATTTGTTCAGGGAAACATCTGATACAAATCCAGAAGTGAAGCAGAATAAAGTATGAATAAACAAGACAAATTGCTTTATTCATTTTGTGGGGTTTACTGCTATGTAAATTAGTGCCTAGCTGAAAAGACTGAGTATTGAATAGCTTTATAAACTTTACTGTTATGTGCACAATTGATCAACAAACATTGAATTCCTAGATAGCAGCTGCAGTCTCTGTCATTTGAAGAAATATTCAATTAAAATCTAGACAGGCTTGTAGTTCCAGGCTTATTACGAGGACAACGAAACATCTAAATAATTTGACCATTTCTTATCAGGGATGACATCCATATAAAGGATTGTGTTTGTTTGACTACATCTGTCAAACCTCCAATGAATAACACCTCAATCATTTGGCCTGATGCGCAGCCTCTTCCTCAGCATTTACATCTCTAAATAAGGTTTCAAACCCCCAATCGGTCAAAATAAAAGACGAGAAAAAACTAAACCTGTTATAAATAAATGTTTTTGAGTATTACATGTGTATTAGCAAACAGGTGGGGTGGTTAGGTGGGCATTCTCACATAACAGTAGAAACTGGAAACAAAAATTGGAAAATTAATTTCCAAGGCGTCATAGAACAAACTATAAATGTTGAATAGGACATCTGAATAGGGCTGTGGTGGAAGTAAGACAAAGTACTGTATTCTCTCTCTGTTACCCACCCTGTAGATGTAGTCGAGCAGAGGGGCCTTGTGGGATGTGGAGTCCTCCAGCACGGGCATGGTGATGGGCTCCAGCAGCATACTCAGGGGCATGGCCATACACCAGTCCAGCAGGCACAGCAGCAGAGACACCATTAGCTGAGTCATACAAAGAGAGGAGAGGCCTTATCCATTAGCCCAGAACCCTCCACACACAATAAAGCCTACTGTACGCAAAGATAATCAATAAAACAGCTAGGGAGGGGGATGAGGGAGGGAGTGAGGTAGGGACAGAGAGGGAGGGCTGGAGGGAGGGACAGGGAGGGAGGGCTGGAGGGAGAAAAAGAGAGAGAGAGCTGGAGAAAAGACACAAATAGGGCCCAGATAGAACAAGATTCCTGTGCAAATGCACTTGCTACCTCTATGACAAAAAGGGTCCTTTAGAATTTCCCCGTACCTTTTTGTCAGCCTCCACTGCAGAGTGCTCTGCGCTCGGCAACAGAAATGCTATAGTAGCCACAAAGATCTGCATGGGACAAAAATAAGGGGACATGTTGATTCTATATATTTCTCAAGTGAAAGAAGATAGCATGTCTGATAAAAGGAGATGGTTAGGTGAGCTGAGGGGGAGCCGTGTCATCCTACCTCAATGATTTTCTTTGGGAGAGAGCGCTCTAGCCTCTGGAGGTGTTCCCAGTGAGAGATGAGGAGCTGGAACAGGTCACAGGCTACATGAGCCACAGCCTTGTTCCCAAACTGACAAGCGAGAGAGAGAGACCCAATAATTATCAAAATCCAGAAAAGAGATGTTTCTCCATGAGCATAGCCTTGCTATTGAGAAAGGCCGCCGTTGGCAGACCTGGCTCTCAAGAGAAGACAGTATATGTGCAAACTGCCCATAAAATGAGGTGGAAACTGAGCTGCACTTCCTAATCTCCTGCCAAATGTATGATCATATCAGAGATACATATTTTCCTCAGATTACACAGGTCCACAAAGAATTCGAAAACAAACCGGATTTTGATAAACTCCCATATCTACTGGGTGAAATACGACACAGCGTGCCAACATAGCAGCAAGATTTGTGACCTAGTGAAGAACAAACGCCATTGTAAATACAATCCATATTTATGTTTATTTATTTTCCCCTTTGTACTTTAACCATTTGCACATCGTTACATTAGTGTATATATGCATTACATGACATTTGTAATGTCTTTATTCTTTTGGAACTTCTGTGAGTGAAATGTTTACTGTTCATTTTTATTGTTTATTTCACTTTTGTATATTATCTACTTCACTTGCTTTGGCAATGTTAACAAACTCAGCAAAAAAATAAATGTCCTCTCACTGTCAACTGCGTTTATTTTCAGCAAACTTAACATGTGTAAATACTTGTATGAACATAACAAGATTCAACAACTTAGACATAAACTGAACAAGTTCACACACATGTGACTAACAGAAATTGAATAATGTGTCCCTGAACAAAGTGGGGGGGGGGGGTCAAAAGCAGCAGTCAGTGTCTGGTGTGGCCACCAGCTGCATTAAGTACTGCAGTGCATCTCCTCCTCATGGACTGCACCAGACTTACCAGTTCTTGCTGTGAGATGTTACCCCACTCTTCCACCAAGGCACCTGCAAGTTTCTGGGGGGAATGGCCCTAGCCCTCACCCACCGATCCAACAGGTCCCAGACGTGCTCAATGGGATTGAGATCCAGGCTCTTCGTTGGCCATGGTAGAACACTGACATTCCGGTCTTGCAGGAAATCGCGCACAGAACGAGCAGTATGGCTGGTGGCATTGTCATGCTAGAGGGTCATGTCAGGATGAGCCGGCAGGAAGGGTACCACATGAGGGAGGAGGATGTCTTCCCTGTAACACACAACGTTAAGATTGCCTGCTGTGACACATCGCCTCAGACCATGACGGACCCTCCACCTCCAAATTGATCCCGCTCCGGCGACGTTGTTGCCGGTGATGTCTGGTGAGGACAACAGGCCTACAGCCCTCAGTCTATCCGCTCTCTAGGATGCGGACAGTCTATTGCGGACAGTCTGAGCACTGATGGAGGGATTGTAAATTCCTGGTGTAACTCAGGCAGTTGTTGTTGCCATCCTGTACCTGTTCTGCAGGTGTGATGTTTGGATGTACCGATCCTGTGCAGGTGTTGTTACACGTGGTCTGCCACTGCGAGGGCGATCAGCTGTCCGTCCTGTCTCCATGTAGTGCTGTCTTAGGCATCTCACAGTACGGACATTGGAATTTATTGCCCTGGCCACATCTGCAGTCCTCATGCCTCCTTGCAACATGCCTAAGGCACGTTCACACAGATGAGCAGGGACCCTGAGCATCTTTCTTTTTGGTGTTTTTCAGTCAGTAGAAATACCTTTTTAGTGTCCTAAGTTTTCACAACTGTGACCTTAATTGCCTACCGTCTGTAAGCTGTTAGTGTCTTAACGACCGTTCCACTGGTGCATGTTCATAAATTGTTTATGGTTCATTGAACAAGCATGGGAAACAGTGTTTAAACCCTTTACAATGAAGATCTGTGAAGTTATTTTGATTTTTACTAATTATCTTTGAAAGACAGGGTCCTGAAAAAGGTTTATTTTTTTGCTGAGTTTATGTTTCCAATGCCAACGAAACTCCTTGAATTGAATTTAATTGAGAGCGTGCGAGAGAGAGAGTGGACAGTACACGAGAGATCAGGGTTCAAGGTGTTCTGGGAAGTCAACAACATAGTAGGATGAGTAATTGTATAAAACTATTATGGGGACTCTGGCATAACAGAAAAAGGCATGAAAATGTCTTGGTTCTGCAAAAAACTTTCTTTCAAACTAAAGCTTATGGACCGATTGGCCGACCCAGTTGTGTTGTTAAAAAGGGGATCTGGAATTCAAGGCACAGAAATAGAATGTCCCCTGTTTTCTATCAGAATGCTTATTGTCATGTAACAAGAGCAGACAATGCAGGATTGCAAAAATGGCCCAACACAAAGACAGATCCAGAGAGTTCAGCACCTGCTTTCAGAAAAGCCCCCCTCCCCCCATTCACCCACTCATCCCCTTTATTTTGGGCCAGCCGGATGTGTGCGTCAGGTTGGGCAGGGCAGTGAATACTGCTCCATTAGAGGGGTATTGCACTAGCAAGAAACTTAAATGCTTAAATTGGCCTGCATCCACTGAGAGCGAGTGGTCTGGAAATTACACCACATTCTCTTTTCCCACCCTCAGGAAACACTGGTTCTCTCTGCATCTATCCACTGATAGACAGGGGAGCAGAGGTCTTCAAAAACATACTGTACAGGAGTCACGCAACTGAGCACCTTGTCACTCACATAGACGCTGATGCATAAACACACTCACCTTTAGTGTTACGCCCAGTACATTGATGGCATCCTTGACCTGGTGGTGAATATTATTCTGCATCAGCTCCTCACATACCCACAGGCCCAGACTACACACAGCTATACACCTAGAACACACAGGAGACCAGTGAGAGAATACTGATGCACGCTAGGGGAACAATTACATTCTTACTCGTGTTGTATCTCTGAAGTTGCATTACCCCCTTCCCATTTTCTTCTTACATTACACAAATTCATAAAATATTATATTTCATTATACTATTTCTCTGAAATTTGAACATGAATCCAATCAGTCCCATTCCCTCCACACGACTGTACCCTTCTTCTGTATCCCCATCCCTTTCATACCTGGCTGCCTCACAGGGTTCATTCCGTGCCGTCTTCAGTAAGATGTTGACCAGATAGTCCTGAAAGGAGAGGGCAGAGAATATATTATGATGAACAATCCACTTCATCTACCATCCAAAAGATCCATTTTATTCATCAAGATACTTGAACTCTAACTCCTACAGAATGTTTTTAGTAGTTTGCTGTCTGAGTATTTACTGAAAGGACAAAGTAAATGTAAGAACTCTGAATACCTTAATGTCCTCGTTCCCGACGACGATGTTATCAGTTCCAGGAACAGTCTGCAGTAGAGGAATCTGCAGGTAGATGTTGGGAAAACAGACCAGCGACCCAAGGACAGTCTGTGCGTCAATCCTCGGAGCCTTTCAGATGAAAATAACACATTCATTGTCTCATCACTACAGAACTCTGATTATGTTGCATGAAACATTTCTCTTGAAGGAAAAGCCTCCAGGAGAAAAGCCTCTAGGTGAAAAGCCTCCAGGTGAAAAGCCTCCAGGAGAAAAGCCTCCAGGAGAAAAGCCTCCAGGAGAAAAGCCTCCAGGAGAAAAGCCCCCAGGAGTGGCAGCATTATGTCCTTTAACTCACTGAATATGTTGTTTCCATGGAGTTGCATACTGTGTAGTACATTCTTCTAAATGAAGTATAGCAGAATATGTTTAACGATCCTAAATACATTTGAATACATATTGCACCACCTTTGATGTAAGCCTGCCTGTGTGTCTGTGTGCGTGTCTGTGTACCTCGGCGGTGTCGTGGCTGAGGATGCGTGCTGCAGCGGTGATGAAGTCTCCCACCAGCATGGTGAAGCCAGGCAGGCCCAGGTAGAAGAAGCGTGGGGAACAGGAACGGATCACTGTGTTTAGAACGTCCTGAGAGGGAGGGAACACAAACACAGATGGTCATGGTGGTTAGGTCAATGGATGGATTGAATGAGCATTAGTTTAAACATAAAGCCATATCTTTTGTAAGCAGGTGGCATGTATTCCTGATATTGTGATGGGTGTATTTTGGGGAATGGACAAACACTGAGCTCTGGAAAAGAATGATAGCAGAGTAGTGCATCCCAAATTGCTACAAATATGACAACAGTGCACTCAGGAGAGCACAGCATTTCACAGTCCATATCTTACAAAAAACTAAATGAGAGTGTGAATGAGGGATGGAGAAAAAGGGAGGGGAAGAAAGAGGCAGCAGATGGGTTGATCACACAGGGAAGGGGAATGGTAATAATAATAATAATAATAATATATGCCATTTAGCAGACGCTTTTATCCACACACACAGTATTAAATAATTATTGATGAGGGATTTAAGTATACGTGGGCAGAATGTACCACTTCACAATAATAATGGTCGACCGTCATCTCATTACCCTGCTTGCTAGTAAAGTACAGTACACTGAAAACATGCATTGGGTATATTAATAAAGTACTGTGTCTAATAAAGAACTGAAATAGGTTGCAGTGGAAGACCTCACATTGCCTTAAATGCCAGGAGTGAACTGAAATTATTGAGATAAGAATGTAATAGAACTACATAAGGGGAGGATTGTTTGCTTAACTGTGCGCGCGCGTGTGTGTGTGTGTGTGTGTGTGTGTGTGTGTGTGTGTGTGTGTGTGTGTGTGTGTGTGTGTGTGTGTGTGTGTGTGTGTGTGTGTGTGTGTGTGTGTACACAGCCAAGGTCCAGGCCAGGAACACCTGCCTATAGGATAGCTGTAAACGTGTGTAAATCAGGCCTTGTGTCTCACGGAGTCCTAAACCCCCAGTACACCTCAGCAAACACCCGACACACTCCTCCCCAACCCCTCCCAACATGAATCCCCTCAAATGAAGCCTTTGTAGACACAGAGTGGGGAAACAAAATAGGAATAGAAAAACATAGGCAATAAGGAACCAGTCAAAACATAGCGATGTGGCAGCGTTGGGTTTGGTGGCCCATTTTAACCTCATTTCTGACGTAATTGACCTCTGAGAGGCGTAATGTCGGCTGATCGCCTGAAGTTAGCATTTTCGGGGAAGCAATAAACCTACAAAGTATTTCCATTCTGCCTGTAAGTAGAGGGAGCTGGATGTGAAAGGAGTGTGTGGTAGTAGAGATTTGAGCACTGCTGCGTGCGGTGGGGCTGAGGGTTGGCAGTAGGATTGGCCTGCTCTGCTCTGTTCAACAAAAGGTGCATTAATACAAGCCTGACAGGAGGCTTCTTAACCCTTTCATTCTGCCGTGTTTGGTAGGCACACAAGCCACATTTCTTACATGGAATTAAATATTTCCCCATTTACTGGTCATTAGTGACATCATAACACTACTATCAGTTCTTATCACAGAAGCAGTTTGTAAAAATGGGGTTTTCCCAGTCCAGGCATGTTAATAGGTAGTGCCGATCTGTATGGCTATGTCAAGGTGGAGAGGTGCTTTTGGAGGGTTTAATCATCAACTAAACCGCTGGGTTTTGAACCGCAGCACAACTCAACTGTCACATTTCCCTCTCTCT
The DNA here is from genome assembly GCF_021184085.1 of Oncorhynchus gorbuscha. NCBI lineage: Eukaryota > Metazoa > Chordata > Actinopteri > Salmoniformes > Salmonidae > Oncorhynchus > Oncorhynchus gorbuscha. Next base: position 20,055,951 of record NC_060189.1, on the reverse strand, counting down.
CCACAGGCAGCCGTTACACAGAGTAGCCTAGTGGTTAGAGCATTGGACTAGTAACCGAAAGGTTGCAAGTTCAAATCCCCGAGCTGACAAGGTACAAAATCTGTCGTTCTGCCCCTGAACAGGCAGTTAACCCACTGTTCCTAGGCCGTCATTGAAAATAAGAATTTGTTCTTAACTGACTTGCCTAGTAAAGTAAAGGTAAAAATAAATAAAAAACACAGATGAAACAATCCCTGTTTCACTGATGAATTGAGGGGGGAAAAGAAACTGATGGGTTTGCACAGGGAGAGCAGGTGTTAGAGAGATATTTAATGACGGGCTCACACAACCCTAGAAGGCACATTTAATGCACAAGCAACAACTTTTCAGTAGGCTGAACAGGACTCTTATTAAATAGATTACTGCCATTGTGCAAAGGCCAAGGTAATGCTGCTGCAGACTCGGTAGACTGCACGCGCGAGAGAGAGACTGGACACTACCAGTGACATTGGCAGCCAGGAGGAGAGGAGGTACCCTCCTTCATAGCCCCCTCCTTTTTAGTGAAAAAACCCTGTCATGTTATATTTGCAAACATGTGCAGTGCTTAAATATTGAATAATCAGAGTATTTTGTTATTGTTGAACATTTCAAGACTAGACAGACTATTAAAATACAAAGAAATGGGGAAAATATACAGGGAGAATTTGAGTGGGACAGAGAAGACTAAAGAGAGAAGAACAGGGAGGGATACAGGGATTTGGGAGGGATACTGCAGGGGAGGTTGGATAGAGGAAGAAGGAAGGGGGGGATGGAGTAAGAGGCACATTGTTATGTAAAGCAGGCGTGCGGCTGGGCTGTCCCTCCATTGTGTGGCATGAGGACTCTTTCACCGGGCAATTTGAACACGCTCCAGCGCCCAGCCAGCTCAGCACTGGCGGCCCAGGCCCCATATTATATTTAGGCACAACAAAAGCTGGAGAATGCCACGCTGTCCCTCCTGGCCGGCCCCCTCATTTCTCTCCAACGCATTCCCCGTGAGCTCCCCTTCCTCCCCAGTCTCTCCCTCCCGGTCATCTCTGGCCCCGGTCATCTCCAGCTCCGGTCAACGTGTCACTAATGGAGCACGACAGAAGTCAGTCCATAATTAATTACAAATACACGGCAGGAGCTCAAACATTACTTAACGACATGGAAAACATTCTAATAAGCTTGTCGTGCTGCCAAGGAGCAATATAAACCCGTGGGCAGGGGGAAAAAAAAGAAATAATTTATTTACAACCCCCCCCCCCAATCTCTTTCCAACTCACTCCCTCTCCTGTTCTTAGAGCAGCCAGCCAGCTAACCAGGCAGGCGCGGCAGGGTGTGGTTGGATAGAGGAGGACCATGCTGGAGTGAGCGGAGACAACATGCTCAAACAGTGTGCCCTCATCCCCACCGGCTGGCAGGAGGCAGAGCAAGAGGTCTGGAGAGATCCAGCTGACAGCTGAGCAGAGGCCTAGAAAAACGCAAGACTACACTGGCGTGAACCCAGATGACTCTTACCTACGCACAATATATTACATCACCAGCTTCATCAACATTCCTCACATTTACCATAGCTAGTCCAGAACAAGTGAAAGGGGTAAAGCTAATGCATAAGCAATGTCATCATCAGCAGGACCTATGTCAACACATGACAAGAACATGCTCTTGTATCGAATGGACAATGCAACAAAGCTGAGAAGCCTTTGGCTATAGCCCCATCTAGTGGTTTCTTCACCCACCTACACTCCCCCACATTTGGGGGACGAACCTATTATTTTTTTATATTAAAATGTTTACTTACTTTTCAAATGTTTCATAATGAACAAAAGTACAAACGCAACACGCAACAATTTCAAATATTTGACTGAGTTACAGTTCATTTATTGAAATCAGTCACACGAAATAAATCAATTAGGCCCTAATCTATGGATTTCACATGACTGGGAATACAGACACCTTACATAAAGGAAGGGGCTTGGATCAATAAATACTCCGTATCTGGTGTGACCACCACCTGCCTCATGCAGCGCGACACACCTCCTTCACATAGAGTTGATCAGGCTGTTGATTGTGGCCTGTTGAATGTTGTCCCACTCCTCTTCAATGGCTGTGCGAAGTTGCTGGATACGCTGTTGTACACGTCGATCCAGAGCATCTCAAACATGCTCAATGGGTGACATTGCAGGCTATGGAAGAACTGGGACATTTTCAGTTTCCAGGAATTGTGTTCGTTGTCCGTAGCTTAAACCTGCCCTTCAGCTTCATTAAATAGTACCCTTAAAACACCAGTCTTAACTTTCAACAGTGAAGAGGAGGTGGACTTATAGGCAGAGTTGCAAAGAAATATCTCAGACTGGCCAATAAAAATAAAAGATTAAGATGGGCAAAAGAACAGACACTGGACAGAGGAACTCTGCCTAGAAGGCCGGCATCCCGGAGTCGCCTCTTCAATGTTGACTTTGAGACTGGTGTTTGGCGGGTACTATTTAATGAAGCTGCCAGTTGAGGACTTGTGAGTCGTCTGTTTCTCAAACTAGACACTCTAATGTACTTGTCCTCTTGATTAGTTGTGCACCAGGGCCACCCACTCCTCTTTCTTTCTTGGTTAGAGCCAGTCTGCATTGTATTGTGAAGGGAGTAGTACACAGCGTTGTATGAGATATTCAGTTTCTTGCCAATTTCTCGCATGGTATAGCCTTCACCTCTCAGAACAAGAATAGACTGATGAGTTTCAGAAGAAAGTTATTTGTTTCTGGCTATTTTGAGCCTGTAATTGAACCCACAAATGCTGATGATCCAGATACTCAACTAGTCTAAAAGCCAGTTTTATTGCTTTTTTAATCAGAACAACAGTTTGCAGCTGTGCAAACATAATTGCAAACAGGTTTTCTAATGATCAATTAGTTTTAAAATGATAATCTTGGATTAGCTAACACAACGTTCCACTGGAACACAGGAGTGATGGTTGTTGATAATGGGCCTCTGTACGCCTATGTAGATATTCCAATAAAAATCAGCCGTTTCCAGCTACAATAGTAATTTGGCTACACTGTAATTCAGATAAATTTGGTTATTTTAAAATCGACAAAAAATGTGCTATTCTTTAAAAAACAAGGACATTTCTATGTGACTTTTGAACGGGGCAGCAGGTAGCCTAGTGGTTAGAGCGTTGGGCCAGTAACCAAAAGGTTGCGGGATCAAATCCCTGAGCTGACAAGGAAAAAAATCTGTCATTCTGCCCAACCTACAGTTCCCCGGTAGGCCGTCATTGTAAATAAGTATTTGTTCTTAACTGACTTGCCTAGTTAAATAAAGGGTACATCTAAAAAAATATTCATATGACTGGCAATCAGGAGTGCCTTTCCTTTGTATTTGAAATCAGGACCGTCCCACTTATCAGTAAAACCTTGAGATCTCCCCACTTTTTTTTGCAATCGTACTTTTTATGAGTGAAACTACAGCCACAGAATGCAACAGTCCCAAGCTGTACTCCCAGAGCGGTCCCATTCTCTTGTGTTTGATAATGGCTCCCCTTTCTGGCCTTAGTTACATGAATCTACATCAAGTTGTTTCCACATTTACAGTACAGGGTTCATAGAATAGCACATGAAAACAGGAGAGGCAATGTTTCGACCCCTGTGGATCTTCGTCAGGCTTCCTCTTGGCCATATCTGTCTCACATGGACCCCTCATACTGAATAGATGTATTATTAGCCGAAACCTGCTTAGTATAAAACTAACAGTGTCTGACAAAAATGTCCATGTGTTACCTGGTCCTCGCTGGTGAAGCCCTTGTGCATGACTTGGTAGAGATGAACCAGGAAGTCACTGTTGGGCAGCACGTCCTGGTTCTTAGTCATCATCTCACAGATTAGTTTATAGGCCTGCAGCTTCCCCATCTTGAACTCTGATGGCAGCATGGTGGCCTGTGGGGGAGAGGGGGGAGGGAGAAAGGAGGCGAGAGGGAGAGCCACATGCATGTCTTTGATAGTTAGGTGATGGGTGTAGATACAGTGGACTTCTGAGCAGCTGACTCACCTTGAAGAGCCAGGAGGCCAGCATTCTGAGAGGAGGGATGAAGACAGGGCAGGGAGGAGATGACTGGTTATCCACACTGATGCCCAGGTTGTCCCGGATCTGCAATTAGTGCATAACTGCATTAACTTGATTTAAAATCTACCGAATGCAGTGCCTTTGCGAAAGTATTCACCCCCTTTGGCGTTTTTCCTATTTTGTTACGTTTACAATCTGTAATTTAAATGGGTTTGGATTTGGATTTCATGTAATGGACATACACAAAATAGTCCAAATTGGTGAAGTGAAATTAAAAAAAATAATAATTTAAAAGGAAAAGTGTAAATAAGATCTGGTGCAACCAATTACCTTCAGAAGTCAAATAATTAGTTAAATAAAGTTCACCTGTGTGCAATCTAAGTGTCACATGATCTGACTATATATATATATATTCACCTGTTCTGTTCTGAAAGGCCCCAGAGTCTGCAACACCACTAAGCAAGGGTCACCACCAAGCAAGCGGCACTATGGCGCTCTCCAAGGCGCTCTCCAAACAAGTCAGGGACAATGTTGTGGAGAAGTAGAGATCAGGGTTGGGTTATAAAAAAATATCCGAAACTTTGAACATCCCACGGAGCACCATTCATCGATTATTAAAAAATGGAAAGAAAATGGCACCACAACAAACCTGCCAAGAGAGGGCCGCCCACCAAAACTAACAGGCAAGGCAAGGAGGGCATTAATCAGACAGGCAACAAAGAGACCAAAGATAGCCCTGAAGGAGCTGCAAAGCTCAACAGCGGAAATTGGGGTATCTGTCCATAGGACCACTTTAAGCCGTATTCTTCATAGAGCTGGGCTTTATGGAAGTGTGGCTTAAAGAAAAAAATAAGCAAACACATTTGGTGTTTGCCATAAGGCAAACATATGGAAGATACTCTGGTCAGATGAGACTAAAAATTATATCTTTGACCATCAAGGAAAACGCTATGTCTGGCGCAAACCGAACACCAGTGAAGCATGGTGGTGGCAGCATCATGCTGTGGGGATGTTTTTCCATTGTCAGGGACTGGGAAACTGGTCAGAATTGAATGAATGATGGATGGTGCTAAATACACGAGAATTCTTGAGGGAAACCTGTTTCAGTCTCCCAGAGATTTGAGAGTGGGACGGAGGTTCACCTTCCAGCAGGACAATGACATGCTGCTAAAGCAACACTCGAGTGGTTTAAGGGAAACATTTAAATGTCTTGGAATGGCCTAGTCAAAGCCCAGACCTCAATCCAATTGAGAATCAGTGGTATGACTTAAAGATTGCTGTACACCAGCGGAACCCATCCAAGGAGTTGGAGCAGTTTTGCCTTGAAGAATGGGCAAAAATCCCAGTGACTAGATGTGCCAAGCTTATAGAGACATACCCCAAGAGACTTGCAGCTGTAGCTGCTGCTGCAAAAGGTGGCTCAACAAAGTATCGACTTTGGGGTGGTGAATAGTTATGCACGCTCAAGTTTTCAGTTTTTTGTGTCTTATTTCTTGCTTGTTTCCCCTAAAATATTTTGCATCTTCAAAGTGGTAGGCATGTTGTGTAAATCAAATGATACAACCCCCCTCCCCCACGACCCAACAAAATAGGCAACAAAATAGGAAAAATGCCAAGGGGGGTGAATACTTTCGCAAGCCACTGTAGATGACTGAATAGATGACATGGGCCGATGAGTGTTTGGAGGCTGGGCTTACCTTAGCCAATTTGTGCCACAGGTCGTAGAGGTAACTGAACACCTTGGCGTGGATCCTGGGGCAGCGGATGCTGTTGACATCCCCCAGGATACCCAGAATCCTCCTCCAGAGCACAAAGGCTGAGTCAGCGTGCCAGCCTGTTAGGCTCCCGCCTGCAATGATGCTGACATCATCAGTCAGACACTCACTGCTGTCTGCAAAGCCAGAGAGGGCGAGAGAAAGATAGAGCGAGAAAACTCTGATTTACTACTGTATAAACTCGATTGTAAAACACTACAACTCTAGGCCTGTCCACACCTCGGACAATGAGGTGATTCAACACAGAGATCGATTTTTCCCAGTTATCAGAGTCACAAACGGCTGAACAAGATGATGGGTGGAATGGGGGTGTGTGGATTGGGTATAGGATAAACAGTGGAACACAGAGGGTGATAGGCAGGGCAGGCTAAAAGAGGGTGTTTAGGGGAGATAGTAGGGACAGTAGCAGTACCCAGGTCCTGAGGCATGTGTAACACAGACTGATGCATGGTGTCCTCCAGGAGCTGGGGGCAGTCCCGGCACTCAGGGTGCACAAGCAAAGCTGGCGAGGCGGGGGGGTGCTGGTGCTGAGACAGTGGTGTGGAGTGGGGAGAGAGGGCACACTCGGGACCTAAAACAAGACAAGGGGACAACGAGGAGACAGCGGAGCTTAAGGGAGCACAGGGATAGGAGGACAGAGGCTGTGAATTTACATTGAATCAATTTAGGAGCACAGATGAGGTGGGGTGGTCCCCCAGAAGATACTGTAGAGCAGATAACCTTCTCCCAGACAGAGGCTGGCTATGAAGACTATTCTAATCCTCTGAAAGGTCAGGCTACTCTGAGATAAATCCCATCACCACCCACAGGCAGACACACACCTCAGGTGAACGTGACAATTTATACAACCTCACAGAATACCAATTTACTGGACCTGAGTTTACAGTGTTCATTCAACATAAACCAATCCCGCCAAGCCTCATTAACCTCCATCAATCCCCCCAGAAACCTTACCCAGACCTGAAGCCACCCCTGTACCCCCCTGTCCAGTCCAGTCCAGTCCAGTACCTGCAAGGGCCTCATTGTGGCTGAGCAGCAGGTTCCTCTGGCTCTCTGTGTCTGCTTTGACCCCTATCTGGGCAGAATGGAAGTCTGCCTCCTCCTCAAACGCCTGCCAGGCCAGCAGGCTGCTGTCAGCGTCGTTCAGGTAGCCGTTGGACGTCTCGCTGCTCACACTCTCACCTGACGAGCGAAGGAGAGAGAGGTCAATGTTATAGTTCTGAGACAAAGTGTGAGACGGGTGAAAGACAGCTGTAAATTCTCACTTTTCTCCCGGAGCTGGAGCCTTGTGTATGTGCTGTGTCCCTCTACAGGGTAGTCCAGCTCAGCTGGACTGCTGCTCCGCCGGATCAGAATCTGGGAGCACAGAGGGAGAAGTCATCAGTGGGTGTTTCAGAGGTGCCTCTATCAGACTGCAACAGATGCCCTGCAGAAATACTCATTCAAAGCGAGAGGGTCATTGATTTTGCATCAGGTGTGTGACTCACCAAGGGTGGGTCGCCGTCTCTCCTCCCTTCTGTCGTCTTGCCATCGGAGACACAGGAGTTGTTGGGGGAGTACGCTCTCTTCTGGCCTGGAAGTCACACAGTGTCTGTCATCATACTGGGCACACACACATAGCAGACAGCCAGTCTACTCTGGTCATAAATATGTTTCTCGTCTCATCCCTACATCTCTAGATGCAGGATCAGAAATATGAGTTTTAGCCTGTAGGCTTCAACGCACATAAATCACTGTATGGATGGATACATTGTTAACATGAGTCTAAATAGCTCCTCCAGGCCAACTAAAAGGCCCTATTTTAGAACATGCCCTCATGCTGTGTGTGTTTGTGCACCCATTGTTGTATCCCTACCTGGGAAGGTGTCAGACAGTTGCTGTGTGATGTCGGAGGTGCTGCTGCTGCGTGGTAGAGGGCTGTCACCAGACTCCAGGTCTCCGTCTCCCCCACACTCAGACAGCTGGCCCTCCTCCACGTCTGAGCACCACGACCAGGGGGCACAGAGCGTTAGAGCAATGCATCAGGCAAGGCTCATCTCATACACACTACACCTGATCATTTTCTATCACACAGCATTCTGGCAATTTAAAATGATTACATTGCTTTAGCCACATAGTGAGATGGGAAAGGAACATATAGTTCTAAACATTAAAACATACATTAGAACAGACTAGTATAGAATATTCTTTAGACAGTCATCCTTTTTACTTTCTATCCACTTCAAACCAAATGTTAGTATGTAGCTGTGAAAAACAACGTGGCTTTCTACTCCATTGACAGTGGAATTGGAGACAGCATATAAATAGTGAAAGACAGACAGGGCAAAGGTGGGAGGCCACCACACAGACAGGGCAAAGGTGGGAGGCCACCACACAGACAGGGCGAAGGTGGGAGGCCACCACACAGACAGGGCAAAGGTGGGAGGCCACCACACAGACAGGGCGAAGGTGGGAGGCCACCACACAGACAGGGCGAAGGTGGGAGGCCACCACACAGACAGGGCGAAGGTGGGAGGCCACCACACAGACAGGGCAAAGGTGGGACGACACCACACAGACAGGGCAAAGGTGGGAGGCCACCACACAGACAGGGCAAAGGTGGGAGGCCACCACACAGACAGGGCGAAGGTGGGAGGCCACCACACAGGCAGGGCGAAGGTGGGAGGCCACCACACAGACAGGGCGAAGGCCACCACACAGACAGGGCGAAGGTGGGAGGCCACCACACAGACAGGGCGAAGGTGGGAGGCCACCACACAGACAGGGCGAAGGTGGGAGGCCACCACACAGACAGGGCGAAGGTGGGAGGCCACCACACAGACAGGGCGAAGGTGGGAGGCCACCACACAGACAGGGCAAAGGTGGGAGGCCACCACACAGACAGGGCAAAGGTGGGAGGCCACCACACAGACAGGGCGAAGGTGGGAAGGCCACCACACAGGCAGGGCGAAGGTGGGAGGACACCACACAGACAGGGGGAAGGTCAGAGGACACCACACAGACAGGGTGAAGGTGGGAGGACACCACACAGACAGGGTGATTGTGGGAGGACACCACACAGACAGGGTGATTGTGGGAGGACACCACACAGACAGGGTGAAGGTGAGAGGACACCACACAGACAGGGTGAAGGTGAGAGGACACCACACAGACAGGGTGAAGGTGGGAGGACACCACACAGACAGGGTGAAGGTGGGAGGACACCACACAGACAGGGTGAAGGTGGGAGGACACCACACAGACAGGGTGAAGGTGAGAGGACACCACACAGACAGGGTGAAGGTGGGAGGACACCACACAGACAGGGTGAAGGTGGGAGGACACCACACAGACAGGGTGAAGGTGGGAGGACACCACACAGACAGGGTGAAGGTGAGAGGACACCACACAGACAGGGTGAAGGTGGGAGGACACCACACAGACAGGGTGAAGGTGGGAGGACACCACACAGACAGGGTGAAGGTGGGAGGACACCACACAGACAGGGTGAAGGTGAGAGGACACCACACAGACAGGGTGAAGGTGGGAGGACACCACACAGACAGGGTGAAGGTGGGAGGACACCACACAGACAGGGTGAAGGTGGGAGGACACCACACAGACAGGGTGAAGGTGGGAGGACACCACACAGACAGGGTGAAGGTGAGAGGACACCACACAGACAGGGTGAAGGTGGGAGGACACCACACAGACAGGGTGAAGGTGAGAGGACACCACACAGACAGGGTGAAGGTGGGAGGACACCACACAGACAGGGTGAAGGTGAGAGGACACCACACAGACAGGGTGAAGGTGGGAGGACACCACACAGACAGGGTGAAGGTGAGAGGACACCACACAGACAGGGTGAAGGTGGGAGGACACCACACAGACAGGGTGAAGGTGAGAGGACACCACACAGACAGGGTGAAGATGGGAGGACACCACATAGACAGGGTGAAGGTGGGAGGACACCACACAGATAGGGTGAAGTTGAGAGGACACCACACAGACAGGGTGAAGGTGGGAGGACACCACACAGACAGGGTGAAGGTGAGAGGACACCACACAGACAGGGTGAAGGTGAGAGGACACCACATAGACAGGGTGAAGGTGAGAGGACACCACACAGACAGGGTGAAGGTGAGAGGACACCACACAGACAGGGTGAAGGTGGGAGGACACCACACAGACAGGGTAAAGGTGGGAGGACACCACACAGACAGGGTGAAGGTGAGAGGACACCACACAGACAGGGTGATTGTGGGAGGACACCACACAGACAGGGTGAAGGTGAGAGGACACCACACAGACAGGGTGAAGGTGAGAGGACACCACACAGACAGGGTGAAGGTGAGAGGACACCACACAGACAGGGTGAAGGTGAGAGGACACCACACAGACAGGGTGAAGATGGGAGGACACCACACAGACAGGGTGAAGGTGGGAGGACACCACACAGACAGGGTGAAGGTGGGAGGACACCACACAGACAGGGTGAAGGTGGGAGGACACCACACAGACAGGGTGAAGGTGAGAGGACACCACACAGACAGGGTGAAGCTGAGAGGACACCACACAGACAGGGTGAAGGTGGGAGGACACCACACAGACAGCTCTCAGAACACTTTACCTGAAAGCCTGTGAGAGCAAGAGTTACCAGAAGAGGAGGAAAGACCAGGCAGGAAAGAGCTCACAGTGTGAAGCAGCATAGGAACACTTTTAGTAGCAGGCAGAGCCTCATAAAGGTGGACACAGCTGCTGATAGACTGGCTTCGCTTAGCTTCCATCACAGAGAAAGAGAGAGAGAGAAAGAGAATGCAGGAGGGAGAGAAGAGAAAAGAGAGAAGTCAATAATACCATTCAATGCAGAACATCAGGACACCACTGGCAAAAAAAAACTGCTTTTGTTGTTGTAAGAAATAACTTAGTGAAGGTAAATATTACTACAGAAGAAAAAAATCCACTAAGGGCTGAATACTAATTTGAGATCTGTGGGTGTAACTTGAATTTTCATTAATGTCAATTTACTTGAAAATGCAAGAAAGTTTTTGTGTGCATCACAACTTCAGGCCTGTGAAGAAGAGTGAAACAACAGTGAAAGAACAGGCACAGTGAAGTTACTGACACAGGAAATGAAGAACTAATAACAGACTTCAGTGTAACTAGAACCTAAATAGAATATGTTAGAAATCCTAAATCTGAGGCTCGTTCTCATGTTAATTAGATACTTGAGGGCTCTTCACCGAAACAAATACACACAGAGCTCTAAGGCATTTGTTGTTGCATAAAAATACTATTTTTTGACTAAAATAAATCTTTCAAAAATGACAATTGAGAGACACACTTGGGCACATGACAGAAGAGGATACATAGAAATGGCTTGAGCACATCGCAGTAGAGGCAGCTTATTTCCCTCCACAGTTTCTAATGTTATCTCCTTGAATACATTAACAACAAGAAAAGCAACTGCAGCTAGTTAGTGCTGGGAGACTTGAGCATTTCAAGTAGAAAGGGATACAATGAATGTACAGTACAGCACATATGACAGTATTGTACATTATTTCCAGAACAAGAAGAGGTACCAGTTTTGAAAGGGTAATAGTCGGTCAATAGGGCAATATGACCCTATTAATTAGTTCCCACTACTTTCAATATCCTGTCGAAGGAAATGCTCATCAGAAAAACATTGCCAAGTACGTATTTGCATAAATGAGTATACACAAGTTTTCACTGTTTTCAAAGATAAGGCATTGGGGTATTGTGTGTGGACAGCACTTCAGGCATCATTTAAAGAAGAGAAGAGCATTGCAAGATAAGGTGGACTCCATTCTCTGCCTAGACCACACTTTAATTACTCTTTCAATTGGAGATCGCATAGTTTCTGCTACAGACCGCTACTGTTATCCGTTTATGCATATTAATGAGCATTAATTACGCTCTTAATGAAACTATCAAAAACGTCCAAGGGATTGATGTGTGGGCTCTCAAGGAGAAGAGGGTGGAGGGGGAGGGATATCGGGACGTTTGAAGATCAATTTGGGAGAAATCCAATTAGGCGAGAGAAAAGGACAAATTTGAGGCGGTTGGCAATTCATGTCAGTCTCTGTCTGCATGCAGATATACGCACATGTGTATTCTCTCTCACACACACACACACACACACGCAAAGCTTCTAAGAGTCCTTCGGGCTCAACTACATCTGGTCCAGGCTCAACAAGCTCTTCAGCGAGCAGAGATACTATCAGTCATTAAGGAGATAGAGAGATTAACAGAGAGACAGACACACAGAGAGACAAAGAGACATAGACAGAGAGACACAGAGAGAGACCGAGAGAGAGACATACACACACACAGAGAGAGAGAGAGACAGACACACAGAGAAACAGAGAGAGAGAGAGCGAGAGAGAGAGAGAGAGAGACACAGAGTGAGAGAGCGAGAGAGAGAGAGCGAGAGAGAGACAGAGTGAGAGAGACAGAGAGCGACACAAAGAGAGAGAGCGACACAGAAAGAGAGAGAGAGAGAGAGAGAGAGAGAGAGAGAGAGAGAGACACACAGAGTGAGAGAGCGAGAGAGAGAGAGAGAGAGAGAGAGACAGTGTGAGAGACAGAGAGCGACACAAAGAGAGAGAGCGACACAGAAAGAGAGAGAGAGAGACACACACAGAGTGAGAGAGAGGCAGCGACAGAGAAAGAGAGAGAAACAGAGAGAGACAGAGAGCGACAGAGACAGAGAGCGACACGGAGAGAGCGACACAGAAGGAGAATGAGACCGAGAGACAGAAACAGAGAGAGAGAGACACACAGAGAGAGACACAGAGAGAGTGAGAGAGAGAGAGACAGAGAGAGAGAGAGACACACAGAATGAGAGAGAAAGAGAGAGAGAGACAGAGTGAGAGAGCGAGAGAGAGAGAGACAGAGTGAGAGACAAAGAGCGACACAAAGAGAGAGAGCGACACAGAAAGAGAGAGAGAGAGACACACACAGAGTGAGAGAGAGGCAGCGACAGAGAAAGAGAGAGAAACAGAGAGAGACAGAGAGCGACAGAGACAGAGAGCGACACGGAGATAGCGACACAGAAGGAGAATGAGACCGAGAGACAGAAACAGAGAGAGAGAGACACACAGAGAGAGAGACACAGA